>NW_007245936.1:619697-631447 GCF_000164805.1 Carlito syrichta
TCTTTTTGATTTATTGTAGAGATGAGGTCTCGTCAAGTTGCCCAGGCGGGTCTTGAACCCGCAGGCTCAGGCAATCCACTCATCTCAGCCTCCCACAGGCACGGGATTACAGGCTGATTTTTTCTTTTTCTTAATGTTGTATGAATGTTTCTTGATAAGGATTTCCTTCAGTATAACCTGCCTTGTATTCATTGTGCTTTGGGGGTATGAAGATTCTTTCAACAATTCTGTAAAGTTATCAACCTCTACCATACCATTCTGATTATTGCCTTTCCTATTATCTCTATTATGGCCTCTGTAACCATGACAAGAAAATTTTGGAACTGCTAATTTTAATGTCCATGCCTTTTGTTTGCTTTTGAATTAGAAAGCACATTATTGGCTAAGATGATTTTCTATGAAGCTATGGGCTTAGAACTTTACAACTCAAACTTCTATATTTTTATTACTGCTTATGATAATATTTTCTTTTTAAAATTTTTAAAAATATTTTAAAGATTTGGGGTAGAATTCAGGATTGGGTACATACATGGTCATTGTGCAGGTGAAGTTTGGACCTGGTTTGGGATCAGTACCCTTAGAGATGTTATGTGTCATGCCCTCCCTCCCCACCTGCCAACAGTGTCCTGCTACTGCCAATCCCTTTCTTGTAGTATTATGGTAAATGTTCAGGATCCCCTTGTGAATGAGAACATGTGGTACTCATTTCTTTGTTTCTGTGATAGATCACTGAGTGTGATAGACTCTAAATCCATTCGAGTTGCTGCTAAGTCCATAATTTTGTCCTACTTTATGGCTGCATAATATTCTATTATGTATATGTAGCACATTTTTTATACAATCCACTGTTAATGGGCAGTACTGTTGGTCCTTTGTTTTTAGTGTGAATATTGCTGCAATAAACATGAGTGTGCAGGTATCTTTATGTAGAGTAATTTGAGTTCCTCCAGGTATATTCCCAAAAGGGGGATTTCTGAGTTGTATGGAAGGTCGATTTTCAGACCTTTTAGAAATCTCCAGACTGTTTTCCACAGAGGTTGTACTAGTTTGCGCTCCCATGAACAGTGTAGAAGTGTTCCTTTTACCTGCATCCTCTCCAGCATTTGTTGTTTTGTGAGTTACTAATGATGGCCATCCTGACTGAAAAGACCATGTTATAAAACATAAGATAGGCAAGTGGGACCTCATCAAACTGAAAAGTTTCTGCAAAGCCAAAGAAACCATCAAAAGAGTGGGGAGACTGCCCACAGAATGGGAAAAAAATATTTGCCAACTCTATATCTGACGAAGACCGAACATCTAGAATCTAAAAGGGACTCAAATATACTGAAAGGAAAAAAAAAAGAAAAACCAACTCCATTAAAAAGTGGGCAAAAAATATGAATAGACACTTCTCAAAAGAAGACATACAGGCAGTCAATAGATACATGAAAAAATGCCCAGCCTCATTAATCATCAAAGAAATGCAAATCAAGATCGCTATGCTTCTTAAGTTCTCTTCGGAGTTTTTTCTCTCTTATAAAATACATTATAGATTATTTCTTCAACTTTGTATTCCACTTTACTATTTCTCTCTTCAGTTATATATAATAAGCTCTTTAATCTATCCATTGAGCTAATTTCAATTATTACATTTTAATTTATAGGTGTCTTATTACACACAATTTTATTCCTTCTTTGTTTATTACTCACCACTGTGGATTTCATAATAGTTCAGAGGACTTTGCTCTGGTTTGTGTGCATGGCTATGTATGTTTAATTTATTTCTCAATATAGTTAATCTACTTTTGGAATAGAAAAATGAAATGATTCATCTACTTTTACTTTCATTATTAACTGGAAGGGAATATTCTTTTTTTTTTTTCTTTTGAGTTGGAGTCTCACTCTGTCGCCTAGACTGGAGTGCAGTGGCCGCTTCTGGCCACCACAGCCTCAACCTGCTGGGCTCCAGAGATCCTTCCGCCTAAGCCTTCCAAGTAGCTGGAACTATGGGCGAGTGCTATTCTTTTTCTTATCTTCAAACAAATATTAATTTATCCCTATCTATTTTACTTCAAGTTCCGAGTTCATTCATTATTACCACACAAATGCATGACTAATATTATATATTTTTTACTCACAAAATTGTTTTGAAATGTAGTCTTTCTTGATTTAACATAGGTCATTAAATCCATAGCACTAATTGCCTCTCAAAGCTTGAAACTATTTTTCTTTTTTTGAGTTGGAGTCTCACTCTGTCATCCAGGCTGGAGTGCAGTGGCACGCTCAGGGCCACCCCAGCATTGACCTGCTGGGCTCCAACGGACTTCCACCTCAACCTTCCAAGTAGCCAGAACTATAGGTGCGTGCTACCATGCCGGGCTAATTTTTGATTTATTGTAGTGACGAAGTCTCACCAAGTTGTCCAGGCTGGTCTCGAACCCGTGAACTCAGGCAATTCCCTCAGCCTCCCAAAGGATTGGGATTACAGGCTTAGCCACTGAGCCTGGCAGAAACTAGTTTTTTAAGGGTAAAATTTTCTCTAGCAAGTCTCTCTGCTATTGCTTTAAAAGTACCTTGAGGATGTGTCTCAATTGTTATGTAGAAGTTGGTATTTTCTTTATGTTCATTTGTTCTCAATAATTTATTAGAGAAAATTAATGTTAATGATCACGGTTAATACTATATATTTGTAGTATGTACTTTATAACAGTATTTTAAAATTTAGCTTGTAGTAAGCTTTCTAAGAGGTTATCTGTTAATGTATAATAGACTTATAACATGTAATCCTGGAAATTTGCTTATACTATATTAATTTATCCTAAGGACTTATGCTACCTAAGTGGTGTACTTGTGCTTATAGGCTAGTAGGTCCTCTTAAATGTTGTGGATGAAATTGTCTCTTTACTAGAGTTAGTGGCTTGGGATAAATGAACATCCTAGGAATAAGCTAATTAAAATTCAAATGCACACTGAATTTTTGTTTTAAAATATATGAAATTTGCTCATTACATTTGTATATCTGTCAAACCTTATTGGCTAAAATAGAAAATGCATTAAATAAATATTGGCGCACCTATGTGATAAAGTATTCAGCTATTAAAGATAATGATTTCTAAGGATATTTAATTTTGAAAAATATGTTTATAATATGTAAGAGATAAACATAAAACAACACTATAAATATATGTGTGTATATATATATATATATATATATAATATCATGCAAGTTTCTTCTTTATCTCTCTCTGCCTCTCTCTGTCAGAAAACTGGAAAGAAAAAGAGATACACCAAAAGTTTAGCTATAATTGTTCTGGGTGATAAAATTCTTGTATTTTTCTTTGAATTTCTTCTTTTACAAAAATTTTATTTAATGACTATGACATTGAAATTGTGCAGAAAATTTTAATGTTTTTTTTGGGGTATCACATAGCTATGCTCAAAGCTGAGACATGGTAGAATTAAGAGAGACGTAAACAGAAAGAGAAAAAGGAAGGAAAGGAGGAAGGGAGGGAGAGAGGGAGAGAAGCATATGATGCTCTCTATCCTGATACAGTCTATTTTATTCTTCAATAGGCGAAGTAAATACAAAACTGGAGGATCTGGTGTTGATCACTGCAGGCACTTAAAACTCATCAGCTCAAGTCTGCTAACATTTAGGAAAGCAAACAGCCAGCCAGGGGTTCCAAATAAAAGCACAGGGCAGAAGTCAGCAAAGATCATTACTGCAATCTTCAAAGGCTGGCTCAGACCACACATTTGGGTGGCAGTTCACATGGTCACCATTCAAGAATTCGGAGAAGGAGCAAGAAGGGACCAGATCTGGGGTGGGGGAAGGGTGAAAGAGCTGTTTCCTGTGCCAAAATCCTGCAAGCTTATAAAGAAGCTAAGTGATGTCACATTTTACAGGGACTGAATTAAACATATCTGAATTAGAGTCAGTGATGCCAGTATATTTCTAATACTTGGAATGAAGTTTCTTTCCCTTCCATTTGCAAGCGAAAAGTAATCTGAACTATTAATACACAGCTCTAGTCATCATATTTTGGTTGCCCTTCAGAATCTGCCCAGGCTATCATAAGTGAAGCATGCTTTATTATAAATATGAGACTGAATCATCTCACAAGTCAAAGCCAATCTCGGTTTTCTGAGGGCTAGATTGTTACCTGTCTTTCTAGCCTCTCCATTCTCCTGTTTTTGTCAGCAATTGACTTTCTCTGTTTCGCTCACAGCTTCTCTTCCCAAAGCCTTCTCTGAGGCTTTAGCTTCTCATACTGTCAGCACTGTGTCCAAATCCGTGTGCCTCCTTATTTCAGGAGTCAACCATTCTCACAAACTCACTCTCTCAGTGCCATTGTTCTTCATTGTGCAAAGAAAATCCCATTGCCAGGTTGGATCAGTGTTACCCATTATACAATTAACAGTGCGGTAAGTTAAAGATGTTTATTGAAAAGGTCTTCTCAGGGACTGTGGGTGAAATCATCTCTTTACTGGAGTTAGTGGCTGACATGTCTGCTGTACATACTTCTTTTGGGAAGACAGCCATGGCCGCCTGTCAAAACACTAGGGTTTGATTGTGAGGTGAAAGACACTAAGGAAAGATTCAAGAGGGACATAGTTATTGAGCACCAGAGTCTAAACATATGGCAGTCCATTTAATTCTGTGAGATATCAGTGTTCCCACAGTGGTAGGCAACTATTCAGCATCTGCTTCTGAACACCAGGTGCTCTTCTGTACGTCATGTCATTTCATCTTCATGCAAGGGCTTCAGAGTTGGCATTGCAGCCTTATTTTATAAATGAAAAAAAAGTTAGTCTTTGAATTATTTGCCCAAAGATATGCAATAAGAGTGAAATTTCAAGGAAACCCATGCCTGTCTGACTGCATTAGGTAATGCTTTTTTTTGTTGTTGTTAAATCCTGGTTTAGCCTAGAGTCAAGCACTGAGATACTGTGTGATCCGGTTAAGTCGCTGGCAATGCAACCTTCATGTTTCTCATCTATTCAGTAAGAATACAAGATATTTCTATGATCCTTCTACATTTTAACTTTTATGAAACTGTAATAATGTTTTGCTTATTATTTGGAGTTTTATTCTATTGTTAATAGGAGTCACCATTTCTTGGATTTCAATAATAATCCTAAACAAGCAAGTTATAAGTTAATATTGGTAATAAAAAGAAAAGGTGACTTTTACTAAAATGACAAAAAGGTGGTTCCAAATTCACCGTTAATAGTTCTAGGATTTTAGGAATACAACATCAAAACTATGAACATATCACCAAATACTTCTGTGATAAAATTGTCAGTACAAACTGAGGGCTTCCTTTTTACACCCAGTCACTAAAAGTGACACTAAGAATAATCAGATGTAGAATTCTCTATTGAACAAGTGTTTCATGGACATATAAGTCAAGCCAAATGAAAGTATGAGATGCTAGAAAATGCAAACAATGAGGTCACTTGATTTGAAGAGTTTGAAAAAGCTTCCTGAAAGGAGTAACATTTGAAATAAATATTTTTGGGCAACCCCCTCCGGTCCCCTCCTACTGTGGGAGCTCTTCTGTCCTCTCAATAAATTCTGCTTTCTCACTTAAAAAAAAAGAAATATTTTTTGAGCATACTAGCCAAGAGTAATTATTCGTCTAAATCAATAATAATCACCATACTTGGAAACAAAACCAACTGAGCCCTTTATGTTGAGTTGAAGTAACTTGGTTTTCACTTTCATATATTTTTTTCTATAAGTCAAAGTTTCTTAAGACAGCAGAGTGCTTGTAAACATCAGCATCTAGAGACAAAACTTACAGAATTCTGACTCTAAGAGCCAAAGTAAGGCAGCTCCTTAGGGGAAGAGCACATCCAGAACCGGTGTGCAGCTGCAAGGCTGTTTCCCTTGACTTGTGTGGCACAGAGCTGAGAGAGTGTAAAGGAGGGGAAGTGATGTGGAACCGGAATTCAGAACGATCCAGGTCCCACTGCAGTAAAAGTCTGCCTGAGAAGCAGCTGAGTACATAAAAGCTCATAAAGAAAACCAAAACAATGATATTCCCCATTGTGACTGTTTAGTCTTTCTGCAGAGACTCATGGGGTCCTGGCTATTATCTATTTTTAATATCACTTGACCTGAAAATTTATGCTACCATCTGGTTTTTTAAAGTAGGTAATTTTTTTTTTCTCTAATGTGAATTTGGGTGAAGAAAAGTAATGAAGGAAGAGTCATAGAATGTTTAAGTCTTGTAAATCAGTGGATGTCACTTATTTCTCGACATTTTACAAATAACTATACATATTAGACATTCCAACCAACGGATCGATTACTTGGTTTGTATCTACTGTACATCTCTTCCGGTGCCACTGCGTTCTAAACTGGGAACGTGTTCAATGTAACATTTCAATTCATACTCTTTTTTTCTTTGCAATAGAAAATAAAACTTCCCTTTGAAATGGTCTGGCTAATTGCCTCAGTGATTTCCTTCTAACTTAGTACCTCTCCCTCACTTTTAGTTTGCAAGAAGCAGATAAGAATGCCTTTCTTCTGGGACTAAAGATCTCATGGAATTCAACTCACTTTTTATAATTTAGCCTTTTTATCAAGAGTTCCATGTAGGGCCCTAATAGATGCTGGAAACTGTGCTAGATACTTGTCATACGAGGTAAATAAGCTCTTATCAATGCATCAGTAATCTCAGAGCCAAATAATCAAATAAATAATTTAGAATGCAAATTTACCTGTGTACATGCAGGGTACAGAGCACATACTTGGTTCAGAGGTAACACAGAACAGAGGAAGAAAACGTGTATTGGACAGAACAAAGTTGGTGGGTGGGGCAGCCGACAGCGCACAGTGCTCAGAGACGTTCTCTTGGAGGACATGACACTTGCTCAAGAGTTTGTATGGTCAGTAATTTGCCAAATGGAAAGGGAGAAAGGTCATAACAACACTAATTACCAGAACTGGTATTTCCTTCTTACATTTCAATTAAATTAACCATTTAAACTTGACAGTAAAAGTCACAATGTGGATGTAGAAGACTCAGCTGTCCAGTTTGCCAGACAATGATGTTTAAAATGCTGTGAAGTCAACTTTTACCAGGTGTTGTTATATCCTCTTGGTCTCCTGTGTTGAGGTGGTGGTGGGATCTAGCCCCTGAGACTTCCTTTATATAGGAAGAACTACCTTATCACAACCCACCTGTCTTCTTTTCAACCTTAGAAAGAGGCAGTGAGTAATTTGTGATTTAACTACCATATGATCCAGCAATCCCACTTCTGAGTATTTACCCAATAGAACAGAAATCAGGATCTTGAAGGGATTGCTGCACTTTCATGTCTATTGCAGCATTATTTGCCATAGACAAGACATGAAAGCAACCTAAATGTTCATCAACAGATGAAAGGGCAATGAAAATTTGGCATATACATATAAGGAAATTTTTTTTCTTTGTTTTCATTTTAAAGACGTGGGGTATATTAAGTGGTCATTGCACCGGTAAAGTTTGGGTACTCTTATTGATATTGTATGCCCTGTCCTCCTCTGGCAGTGTCCTACTACTGCCAATCCCTTTCTTACAGTATCATGATAAATGGGGGAGGCAGTCCACAGATGTGTCAAAAGGAAAAAAACAACAACCCTATTAAGAATTGGGCAAAAGATATGAACACTGCAATATTATTCAGCCTCAAAAAGAATACATCCTGTCATTTGCAACAACATGGATAAACTTGGAGGAGGCAACATGCTAAATGAAATAAACCAGGCAAAAAAAAATAATATATGAAGGGACTTCCAGCAAGATGGTGATGGGGCAACCTGGTCTATGAAACCCTTTGCAAAGGAGAACGCACAGGGTCTCTGGCTCTCTCCTCAGGGGCTGCAGACCCCAACATTGCAGCCTGCTTTTCACATGGAGCTCGGCCAATGCCACCGCTGGGGCATCGCAGCAGTCTGGAAAGCCACTGCAGCACAGACACAGCAGCCGCCGGTGCCGCCGTGGGCATCATGGTGGCCATAGTGCATCACGCCACCTGTGCCTGAGGCAATCCATGACTTCAGTCCTTGAAGCCCCTGCAGGCAAGCTCTGCTGGGATCGCAGCCACCTCTCCTGCAACCGTGACATCCTGCCTGCCATGGGTCTCCTCCTGTGTGCCCTGAGGCAGGCTTCCATCTCAGGCCTCTGCCCAGTTCCTGTCCATCCCCACCCCCTCTGGGGAAAGCAGCTGAGATAGCACCACCTGCTGGCGATTCAAGGTAACAACATCGAAACGGGAGAAACAAGCTTGAAAAACAGACACAGGCCAGAGTGGTGAATGGAGGGTGATCTGAACTGTCCTTCACAGCAGGCCAGGGGCAACTGACCCTAACTGCAAACTTATTTACCAGCTTGAAAAGAAAGCTAGAAATCAGATCTGAAAGGACATTGAACTTAAATGAAAAATATCAGAGAATGCTTGATTGGTTCTGTTAGTTTAATGACTTAATTCTATTCCTACTATATTGTTCCTTTTTTTTCTTTTCTTTCCCTCTTCCTTTTCTTCTCTTTTCTCCTCTCTGTAAATCATATCTTGGTATAGAGGAACAGTACACCAATAAGGTGGTTGGTTAGCTTGTATGTTAGCATCATTGTGTTTTTGTTTTTTTTTTTGTATGGGAGTTGGTTAGTCTGTAGCTGTGGTTTATTGTTTTATCTGTTTCAGTATAGGACTCTCTCTCCATTTGTTGGTACACTTGTTTGTTTCCCCCCTGACTCCTCTATCTCTCCTCCCCTTTCTTCCCCCCACTGCTCCATTCTCTTCCCTCTGCTAACCACATTTTATTTCAGGGAGTAAACCTACAGCCCCACTGCATGGACAGATTCCAAGGCAGTGGGGAGTGGGTTTCAGATTATCCATACACCTGTCGGCAAATACCAGGACCTACAGATAGATTTTGAATCACAGCTCCCCCCTTAAGTAAATCTCAAAACTGCAAAAAGGACCACCCCTAACCTACAGTGCAACTCCATAATTGATCAAAGTAAGAGGACATACATAAAGAATAGGAGATTGAACAAACAGAAGTAAAACAAATCCCTCTACCCCTGAATAACAGAATTAAAGAAGACAGTGATGTGGAGGGAAGGAAAAAGTAGGGAGGGGTAAAAAACACACAAATGAAGAAAAACCAAAAGAAGAATATAGGTCTCACACAGACACTAAGAACACAGATTCTGGAACACAAACAATGAAAAGCCCCCAGAATGACTGGTCACATGCAACAAACTCAGACATCAAGACGTTACTAGAGAGAATTAAAAAAAATTGAGGAGAGACAAGAGGAAAATAGAAAGGAGCTGATGTCAGAAATGACAGCAGTAAAGAATACTGTGATGGAAATAAATAACAAACTAATAAGCATGGAAAGCAGAATTAGCCAAGAAGAAGAAAGAATCTCGAGCTCGAAGGCCAAAGCACAGAACTAACCCAAACTGTCAAAAGCATGGAAAAGATGCTCAAAAGACAGAACAAAAGCTTCAAGAGATGAACAATCACTTCAAGAGACCAGACATAAGAGTAATTGACCTTCCTGAGGGAGAGAGAGAAACAGAGGTCACACTGGAACAAACATTTCATGAAATCATTCAAGAAAACTTCCCTCATCTCATCAAGGATGAAAAAATTCAAACACAAGAGATTGAGAGAACCCCTGAAAGACAACAAGTGAGAAGACCAACTCCCAGACATATAATAATTCGTCTAAACAAAGTAGGTATAAAAGAAAAAATCCTAAAGTCTGCAAGAGAAAAAGGTCAGACTACGTACCAGGGAAGACCAATTAGAATAGCAGCAGATTTATCTACAGAAACCCTCCAGGCTAGGAGAGCTTGGAGCCTTATCTTCAAAGTTCTAAAAGATAAACAATTTCAACGAAGAATAACCTACCCAGCCAAACTATGCTTCATCAGTGAGGGAGAATTGAAATCTTTCCCAGATATCCAATCCCTAAGAACCTACGCTGCCACAAGACCACCTCTACAAGAAACACTTAAGAAAGTACTGAACACAGAAGAAAAAGAAAAAAGAACAAGGTTCTTCACAAGAGTACAGGCAAAAGATTCAAAACACACATAATCCAACTCTAAAACCAAAAAAAAGACAACACACAAACAGAAAGAAAAACAACTCTGTAAGAACATTATGATAGGGATCAACTCTCACATTTCAATAATTAGTTTGAATGTGAATGAACTAAATGCACCACTGAAAAGACATAGAATGGCAAAATGGATAAAATACCATGAGGCAACAATCTATTGCCTTCAAGAGACTCATCTCACTAGAAAGGACACTCACAGACTCAAAGTAAAAGGATGGGAAACAAATTTTCAAATGAATGGAACATAAAAGAAAGGAGGAGTCACAATCTTAATCTCAGACAAAATACCCTTTAAGCTATCAAAAGTAAAAAAGATACAGAAGGCCACTACATAATGATAAAAGGTTCAATCCATCAACAAGAAATATCCATCCTAAACATATATGCACCAAACACAGGAGCACCATCTTTCATAAAGCAGCTCCTATGTAAACTAAAAACAGATATTGACTCCAATACCATCATAGCTGGGGACTTCAATACACCACTCACAACCCTAGACAGATCATCAGGACAAAAAATCAGCAACGAGATCCAAAACCTCAATGTGACCCTTGATCAAATGGACCTAATTTATACCTACAGAACCCTCCATCCAAAGACCACAGAATACACATTCTACTTATCACCACATGGAACGTACTCTAAGATTGACCACATACTTGGCCATAAATCAAGAATAAGCAAATTTAAAAGGACTGAAATTTTCCCATACAACTTCTTGGACCACAGTGGAATAAAAATAAACATTAACGCCAACAAGGTCCCCCCAAAACCCACAAAGACATGGACACTAAACAGCATGATGCTAAACAACTCCTGGGTCAATGATGAAATTAAAACAGAGATTAAAAGATACATGGAAACAAATGAAAATGAGGAAACATCTTACCAAAATCTCTGGGACACCATGAAAGCTGTAGTAAGAGGGGAATTTATATCCCTACAAACGCACATGTAGAAAATGGAAGGATCACAAATTAACAACCTAAGTAGCCACCTAAAAAAGCTGGAAAATCCAGGTCACCAAAATGAAAACCCAAATCCCGGACATAGAAGACAAAAAGATAATACAAAAAATCAATGAAACAAAAAGCTGGTTCTTCAAAAGGATAAACAAGATCAATGGTCCCTTAGCTAGACTGACCAGGAAAAAGAGAGAAAAAGCCCAAATTAACACAATCAGAAACACAAAAGATGAAGTCACATCTGATCCTGAAGAAATACAAAAGATCATTAGAGACTACTATGTACACTTGTATGAAAACAAACTTGAAAGCCTTTCAGAAATGGAGGACTTTCTGTCATCATACAACCTGCCTAGGTTGAAACAAGAAGAAATTGAGATCCTAAATAGATCAATAACAACCAAGGAAATTGACTACGTAATAAGAAAACTACCTACCAAAAAAAAGCCCTGGACCAGATGGCTTTCCAGCAGAATTCTACAAGGCATTTAAAGAGGAGCTTATACCAATCCTACTGAAGGTATTCCAGATGATCGAGAAAGACGGAACTCCCCCCAAATCATTTTTCTAAGCCAATATCACATTGATACCCAAGCCAGGTAAAGACCCAACAAAGAAAGAGAACTACAGGCCAATATCTTTGATGAATATAGATGGCAAAATTCTCA
>NW_007245937.1:0-1153 GCF_000164805.1 Carlito syrichta
TATTCCAGGCGATTGAAAAAGATGGAACTCTCCCCAAATCATTTTACGAAGCCAACATCACATTGATACCCAAGCCAGGTAAAGATCCAACAAAGAAAGAGAACTACAGGCCAATATCTTTGATGAACATAGATGCTAAAATTCTCAACAAGATCCTAGCAAACCGGATTCAGCAATACATCTCAAAAATCATCCACTATGACCAAGTAGGCTTCATTCCTGGCATGTAAGGCTGGTTCAACATTTGTAAAACCATAAATGTAATTAAATACATCAACAGATGTCAAAACAAAAACCACATGATCATATCACTAGATGCAGAAAAAGCTTTTGATAAAATCCAGCATCCCTTCTTGATAAAAACCCTTGAACATCTAGGCATACGGGGAACATACCTCAAAATAGTAAAAGCCATCTATGAGAAACCCACAGCCAGCATACTCCTAAATGGACAAAAATTGGAACCAATTCCCCTGAAAACTGGAACTAGACAAGGATACCCACTCTCTCCCCTCCTGTTCAACATAGTATTGGAAGTCCTGGCTAGAGCAATCAGAGAAGAGGAGGCAATCAGAGGTATTCAAATAGGAAAAGAGTAAGTCAAGTTACTCTCTATGCAGATGATATGATGGTGTACCTTGAAAACCCAAGAGAATCTGTCAAAGGCCTCCTTACATTGATAAAAACCTTTGGCAAAGTCTCAGGATACAAAATAAATAAATCGCATTTCTCTACACCAATAATAAACAAACAGAAACCCAAATAAAAAACACAGTCCATTCACAATAGCCACAAAAAAATTGAAATACTTTGGCATCTTCCTAACCAGAGACATGAAAGACCTTTACAATGAAAATTACAAAACACTGCTCAAAGAAATCAAAGATGACACGAACAAGTGGAAAAATATCCCATGCTCATGGATCGGAAGAATCAACATTGTGAAGATGTCCATCTTACCTAAGGCAATCTACAAATTCAATGCAATACCAATTAAATTACCAACAACATTCTTCTCAGACCTAGAAAAAACAACACAGGGAATTCATATGGAAACACAAATATCCAAGATAGCCAGACATCCTCAGCAAAAAAACAAAGCAGTGGTATCACATACCAGACTTCAACTTACTATAAAGCTACAATCATCAAA
>NW_007245937.1:2195-62204 GCF_000164805.1 Carlito syrichta
CCTCTGTGGAAAGCAGTGTGGCGATTCCTAAAAGCTCTAAAGATTGACCTTCCATATGACCCTGCAATCCCCCTACTGGGAATATACCCTGAAGAACACAAATCACTCTATAAAAAAGATACCTGCACACATATGTTTATTGCAGCGTTGTTCACAATAGCAAGAACCTGGAAACAACCATGCTGCCCATCAAAAGAGGACTGGATTAAAAAAATGTGTTACATATACATGATGGAATACTACGCAGCCATAAAAAAGAACAAAATCATGAATTTTGCTGCAACCTGGATGGAACTAGAGTCTATAATACTGAGTGACCTCTCACAGAAACAAAGATCCGAATATCACATGTTCTCACTCATATAATGGACCTTGAACATCCAACCTAATATTATAAGAAAATGACTGACGGTACTGGGAAACTATGGTGGGAGGGGGATGGGATTAACAGTAGCAAATATCTGTCTGGGGATGGGAAAACACCTCTTATCAACAGGGTGCCTGAATGAAACGTAATTGTACACCTAACCCTTAACTGTACCCCACAAAACCATAATAAAAAATACTGATTAATGAAAAAAAAATTTACTGGCATAGTCAATAAAAAAAATAATAATCTATCTATATTATGACCTTAATAATAAATTTTCAATGGACTAAACCCCTCACCCTACTAATTATCAGGGTAATACACATTAATTAATTCTCATAAGTGTTGAGAGAATATTCAGGAGAGGAGAAACCCCAACTGCCAGGCAATGAGAGAGGTGCATTATATCTAATTCAGACAACTTCCTGAGGTTGGGTTTATTACTTCTGTTTTATTAATAAGAAAACAGAGCTTTAGAGAGTTAAGCCCAAGACTATATAGCTAATAGGTGAAGCTGGAATTCACACCAAAATGATCTCGTTTTGAAATACTTGTCTTTTTCTAGCGCTTCCTCACAGTAGTAAAAGGGAAGAACTAACTTTTTAAAATCATAAACGTATGTCATATATTCTCAGGAGCCATGCTCTCGTTTAATTTTCAGAACAACACCCTAGAAAGGTATTCTCTTTGCCATTTTATATTGGAAGAAACAGACCAGAGATTAAGTTACTTTCTTAAGGCCACACAGATGCTGCATTAGCATGCAGTGACTCAAACCTGATACTGTCCATTTCCAAACTTGTTCTTTATAGAGTACGACGTTCTGCCTGGAGCTAAAAATCAGCCAGAATGAGAGATAGGCATTTGGGGATAAAGATTAAGGGACTCTGACTGGAATGTGTATGAAGGAAGAGAGTGTAGAAGCGGATGAGAATCCAATCCCAGCTTGAGATGTTGCCGGGTGGGAGGCAGAGGGCTTCACTTATCCATCATTTTCTCCCGCTCCTTACTGCAGTGCAGAATTACTTTCTGTTCCCTAAACTGTCCGTGCTATTCCAATCTCTGCACCTTTGCCCACATGTTTTTCTCTGCCTAGAATGTCCATTCACTCTTCTTTTTCTGGAAGACATCTCTTTCACCTTAACGATTAAGTTTAAAATGTATTTCTTTTGTAAATCTTTCTGTGATCCAACCGATGTTGAATTGGATGTTCTTTTCTGTAATCTTCTTTCATTCAATATTGCCCCCAAATATTTCCCTCAGAAGTATAATGCCTACGACTCTGGACGAATAAAATAGGATTGCTGGAAGTTGGTGGTCTTGAAACTTTTCCAGCCCTATATCTAACTGGATCGGAGAATCTTGCCAGATTTTTAAAATGTGTAAACTTTTTACTTATCAGGACAAGAAAGAACTGGAGACTCTCTCTCTCTCTCTCTCTCTCTCTCTCTCTCTCTCTCCTGTTAGCTTGAAAATATTCTAAAAGTTATAAAAGAACCATCCCAGCCTTCCTGCCCATCTCCCATTTCCTTTTTCCTTCTCACACACTCACTCACAGGCACACACACCCACAGGCACACACACCCACGGTAGCGAGCTATGACTGACCTGAAACTTGCAGTGACCAGAGATTCCCCCTCCTGTCCCATACCACAAGGCCTCTGTCCTCAACATACCTATTCATTGTGTCTTACTGTACTTTGTACATAATAAGCACTATAATGGACAACTGAAGTTCAGAGGAATGAGCACAATTATATGAATTAAAAAGAAAGACGATCAAGAATCAAAGGAATGAGTTCTTTGTAGTTTGCGGACTTCTCTTGGAAAATAGTGGTTCTGTCAGACTGGTTTCAAGTCTAACATCCTGTTTCCAGTGCATATTTTTCAACACGCTCACTGTTATCTTTTATTAAAGAATGGCTATTGTGTTACACGTGTTTCCTCCTGACTGTAAAATTTTGATTCAGCAGTAAAGTTAGATTTATTGACTGGGAGAGCAAGGACTGTGGACTTTTTTCTCTGCTCTGTGCCAAGTCTATAGAGTGTGTTAGAGTGCGACAGTATATATTTATTGTTTTTCAAATACCAGAATTTTTCCATTCACACATCCATTGGGAATCATGAGTTTTATGAGTAAATTTATCACCAGGACAAAATATAGTGATAAATTCATCAACAATTGTTTTATTTTCTTGTCCATTCATTGAACTTCCCATATGTACAATCAGGGTCATTGAATAGAAAAAGAAGGAAGACTTGCTAGGGTCAACAAAGCAAAACATGAAATGCAGCGTTAGCAGTTAATGGATAAATCTAGAATGTTTAGACCAAAAAAAAAAAAAGGCTTGCTTCAGTATGTCAGTTGCCCGTATTCTCTAATAATTCTTGGTCTTCTTCTTTTCTTTGGGTTATATTAATCAAGGATGAAAGTGAAGCAGAGATCTATGGCTTGATTTATTATTGAAAAAAGTTTGTCTTTAAAATATAACTTGGGTCATAGTTTGTGGACTGGTGCTAATGATGAAAATTCAAGACTATTGCTTTGTAATTCTTGGTCTGCTATCAATGGTTGGCTTGAGCACTGACGTCTTAAAAAGTGGGCTCGTTGAGTAATAAATACCTCTAAGTTGGATGAACAAGACTTTCAAAATGTGTATTTTGTTTGGCATTTCTGCATTATTTGTTAAACTCATAAAATTTAGATATTTTTTATCACTAAGTTCTGTTCACACGCTTATAGCTACTTTAGGAAGTAGTTTTACTTCTCTTTGCTTTCACAGTGAGAACAGCAAGATCATTGTTGATACAACTTAGCCACTGCTTAACAGAAGCAACACATTTATGTTCCTTTCCATATTTATTTAAGGTCAGCATTTATTATCCTTTTAGAAGTACTTAACAGTTTTCTTTCTTAAGGATTTTTTTTTTCTTTTCTGGAAGAAAAAGTCACGGACTCAATTAGGTTAATAATTTCTCACCCATGAGAGCATAATGAATTTATGCTATACTCAATAGCCCTTGGAGAATATTACTCAGTTTGTAAAGGGGGAAAATTAGGACATAAAAAATCTTTTTTGGAAGGCTACGTTTCCCAGATTCTTGCTGCTTTAAAAATCCATTTGGATACTTTTAAATAAACCCCCATGTAATGAATTCTGGCTTTCTACTTGAATCTACCTACTCTTTTAGAAACAAAAGGTACTGAAAATTCTATTCTGGCCAAGTAAAGAAATTTTAATGATCTGTCTAGTAGTTGAATTTAAGCATACTAGTTTGCCACTATATTGCCAAAACAAATGAAAATTCATTGCCTGTTATTGGAACGAACTTAGTAAGGTAACACTTCATTTTTAAAGCATCATCAGGGGAATAAATTACTCCACATAGGTGAATTTTCCACATAAATGCCTCAGAGCTATCTCTCAACATAGAAATCAGGGCATGCTGATCTCTTGCTGAAAATCTTCAATGACTTCCTATTGTCTAAAGAATAGTACATTGCTTCATAATTTGACATTCCAGTTTCATCTTCCTTCAATTCCCCATCAACTGTGACCTGCTTTAATCTGCTCACTATTCTCTGAATGTGTTATGCTTCTTTAATTTTTTCATTCTCAGATTCTATTTCATGTGATCACAGATGCAACAGTTCATTTTCTTTGCTTCACAAATTCTTAGTCATCGGTAAGGGTTACTCACTTTTAAAATTACTTTTCCTAATGCATTATTGGGCTCCATATCAATTTATGAATTCTTTTCTTTGTGTTTTCAAAGATCAATGTATGCTTTCAATATACAAGCTATTCTGTAATATATATATGTATATATATGTATATATATATATATTATATATATATATATAAATGTCTATATTAGCCTTCCTGAGTAAATTAGGAGTTAATAGTGGTAAGGAAACATATACTCATTCTTCCAAATACACTTATTAAAAAAATTGTAGTGTCTGTAGATACTCACATGGGGCTGACACACAGTGATATGATAATTGTTCCCTGCGGCTACTGTAACACATTGCCCAAAACTGGGCAGCTTAAAACATTGGAAATGGAGAAAGAGTAAGATGGCCAATAAGAAGCAGCTACAGTGTATTTCTCCTATGGAGTAAACCCAAGTAAAGACAGTTTCCTCAAAACCTGGAAAAGAACAGGACAAGCAACATGCCCCATGATGCTTCGAAAGACGCAATAATAACCACATAATGCAAAGAAGAGAAAAAGCCATCGACCTGTGCTGGAAACAACCAGCCTCTCATCTAAATCACAGTACGAACCACGAACAGCCTCCAGACACAGTGGGGAAGGTCAGTGAGAGGAATTCAGAAATTCTGTGCTCCTGCCACAAACCTGGAAGGCCCCCTGAGCCTTGAGGGACTCCAGTCCCTCATGAGAAACTATCTTACCCACAGCTGTGTTCTGCTGAAATCCATGTGGAGTGATATGGGGGGGGGGGGAAGCGCCCTGGATTGCTCCAGCTGCCATGTCCCAGGAGCTCAATCCTTGGTGGCAGCTGCTTTCTAGTCAGCCTGGAAGGAAAAGGGCCTCAAGGACAGAGTCTGCTGTGGCAGTCGGTTCTTCACTGGGGCAGGTTGTTGTGAGAACACTTGAGGTTGGCTGCACTTTGGCATTCTGAACCCAGACTTCCTGAGTCGAAGGTGGGCAAAGTGGGTGGGACTCATTGCCTTAGCAAGCGTTCACTCCTAGGGTAAACTCTTTTTTAAAAACTTTATGTGAAAGATGTGGGGCACATGTCAGAGTTAGGCATGCAAATGTTCATTATGCAGGTACCAGGGCAAATTCTTTTGTGCAGCTAATGCCCGACAGCCCCAGTGGCAGGGGACTCCCAACTCCCACCGGGGGAGCCAAGGGTGCATGCTTGTGGGGTCCTGGAGCTCTTTCCCCTGCACCTCCAAAGACTGCAAATAGAGAACTCAGGGGATCCTCACAGCCCCGACCACTGCCTGAGTTGGCCGAGCACTTCCTTGGTGCAACACAGGCTAGCAGAAAGCCCACCGCGGCCATCACAGCTGGCTCTCTCCCTCAGGTGCCACCTCCTGGCTGGAGGTCAACAGCACAGCCCATCACATCTGAGATAATACCTCAGGTGTGGGGCGAACACCATGATCCAAGCAGCTCTGGCACTCAGGATGCCTTGGGCCTGTGCAGGTACTTAGCACAGGACCACCACAACTGGCAACTGAGAAACTCACAACACTAAGGCAGAATTTAACCAGAGAGGCTTACAGTGCCTGTCAGTTCCTGATGACCTCAAATAAGAAGAAACCAGAACAATCATTCTGACAATGTGAAAAACAGAATTCTTCAACACTCCCAAGAGACAACACTAACTCCTCAGCAATGAACCCTAACCAAAATGAAATTTTTGAAATTCCAGAGACAGAATTCAAAATGTTGATTATAAAATTGCTCAATGAGATTTGGGAGAAGGTTGAAAGCCAATATAAAGAAACGAAAAAAAGTCTTCAAGACATGAATGAAAATTTATCCAGAGAGACACTTTTAAAAAATGCAAGCTGGAATTCTGGAAATGAAAGAACCATTTAGGAGAGTAAAAAATGCAGTGGGAAGTTTAGGGAGGATCTCAAAACTTGAAGACATGACTTTCAAGTTAACTCAATCAGACAATAGTAGAGAAAGAAATAATCAAAAGAATGAAACAAAGTCTCCAAGAAATGTGGGATTATGTAAAACATCCAAACAAAAATTATAGGTGTTCTTGAGGAAGAAGATAGAGCTGAGAGAATAATGGAAACCTGTCCTGGCTTTGCCAGAGATTTAAACATCCAAAAACAAGAAGCCCAAGAACTCCCAGAAGACTCATTGCAGAAAAGGTTATCCTCAAGTCATATAATCATCAGGTTATGCATAGTTAATATGAAGGAAATAATTTTAAGAATATATATATTTTTTCTTTAGGACATAGAACATTATTCAAGATAGACCATATGACAGAACACAAGTCAATCTCAATAAATTCATAAAAATCAAAATTGTATAAAGCACCTACTCAGACCACAGTGGGGTCAAACTAGAAATAAACTCCAAGAAAAATTTACTAAACCAAACAAAAACACGGAAGTTAAACAATTTGCTCCTGAATTATTCTTGGGTCAACAATGAAATCCAGATGAAAATTAAAAAATTCCTCAAAATGGCAAAGGCATCAAATAACTTGCACAGGTAAATTTATTAGACTAACAGCAGAGTTCTCAGAAGAAATCCTCCGAGCCAAAAGGGATTCAGGTTCTATCTATCTTCAGTCTCAACAGAATCATAGTCAGCCAAGGATTTTGTATCCCACAAACTAATTTTCATAAATGAAGGAAAAATAAAGTCTTTCTCAGATAAGCAAACATTGAGGGAATATGTCACTACTAGATGGCTCTGCAAGAAAGATTCAAAGGAGTTCTAAATACTAAAACAAAAGGTCAAATATATCAAAATGACACTGGAAATCGTAACACTCACAGGGCTTGTAGAACAC
Organism: Carlito syrichta; assembly: GCF_000164805.1. NCBI lineage: Eukaryota > Metazoa > Chordata > Mammalia > Primates > Tarsiidae > Carlito > Carlito syrichta. The sequence continues at coordinate 9,088 of NW_007245937.1, forward strand.
TAGCACAACAGAGAAAAATAAATAAAGCAACCAGTTAACAACCAGCATGATGAATGGAATAGTGCTTTATGTATCATTATTAACCCTGAATGTAAATGGTCTCAATGCCCACTAAAACAATATTAACTGACAGAATGAATAAAACACACACACACACATACACACCCACCCTCCCACCCCAAATATCTGCTGCCTTCAAGAAATGCCCTTAACACACAAAGACTCCTATGGACTCAAGGTAAAGCAGTGGGAAAAAATATTTAATGCAAATGGAACCAAAAACAAGCAGCAGTATCTCATATCAGATGAAACAGATTTTAAATTAGCAACAGTAAAAAAATACACAGATATTATAGTAATAAAGGGATCAGTACAAGAAGACATAAAAATTTTAAATATGTATGCACTTAGTGTCAGTTTCAAGATTTATAAAACAAATTCTACTAGACCTAAAAAAAGAGATAAACAGCGACACAATAATAGTGGAGACTTCAACACTCCACTGACAGCAATAGATTGGTCATCAATGCAGAAAGTCAACAAACATTGGAGTTAAACTGGACCCTAGGACAAATGAAACTAACAGACATCTAATGAAAATCCCACCCCCACCTACAGAATATATATTTTTTCTCATCAGGACATAGAACATCATTCAAGATAGACCATATGATAGAACACAAATCAATCACAATCAATTCATAAAAATCAAAATTGTATAAAGCACCTACTCAGACCACAGTGGGATAAATCTAGAAATAAACTCCAAGAAAAATTTACTAAACCAAACAAAAACATAGAAATTAAACAATTTGCTCCTGAATTATTCTTGGGTCAACAATGAAATCAAGATGAAAATTTAAAAATTCCTCAAAATAAATGACAAAAACAAAATAAGTTAATAAAACCTTTGGGACAAAGCTAAATCTGTACTCAGAGGAAAATATATAGCACTAAAGACCTACATTAATAAGACTGAAAAATCACATATTGACAACTTAATATTACACGACAAAGAACCAGAAAAACACGAACAAACCAAACTGAAAACTAACAGAAGAAAATAAATAGCAAAGATTAGGGCAGAAGTAAATAAAATTAAAATGAAAAAATGCAAAGAATCAATAAAACAAACAGTTGGTTATTTGAAAAGATAAAGTTGATGGGCCACTAGCTAGATTAATTAAGAAAGGAAAAGAAAGTTTCAAATTAGCTTAATCAGAAGTGAAAATGGAGACATTACAACAGATATGACAGAAATACAAAAGGTCATCTGAGATTATTAGGAAACAAACTTGACAATCTAGAGGAAATAGATAAACCCTTGAACACATAAAATCCACCAACCTTGAATCAGGAGGAAATAGAAACCCTGAGCAGACAATAATAAATAATGAGATTGAAACTGTAAATAAAAGTCTCCCAACAAAACAAGCCCAGAATCTGATAAACTCACTGTCAAATTCCACCAGACTTTCAAAGAAGAATAGGTACTAATTTGACTGAAGCTATTCCATAAGAAGAAAGTTGACCCTAACTCATTCTATGATGCCCGTATTACCATAATGCCAAAGCTGGGAAAAGACACTGCAAAAACAAACAAACAAACAACAGCAACAACAACAAACTAGAGACCAATATTCCTGATAAACATAGGTGCAAAAATCCTCAACAAAATATTAGCAAACTGAATTAAGTAGCATATAAAAACAATAATTCACCACAATCAAGTGAATTTTATCTCAGGGATATAAGGAAGTCTCAACATACACAAGTCAATAAATATGATCCACCACATAAATGGAATTAAAACAAAAATCATATAATTATTTCAGTAGGCACATAAAAAGCGTTTGATAAAATCCAGCCTCCCTTCCTAGTAAGGAATCCTCAGCAAAATAGACATAGAAAGAATTCCTCAAAACAATAAAAGCCATATATGACAAACCCACAGTCAATGTCATCCTGAATGGAGAAAAGTTTAATGCATTCCTGCTCAGGACTGGAACAAGGTAAGGATATCCACTTTCACCAGTCCTATTCAACACAGTACTGGAAGTCTGAGCCAGAGCAATCAGGCAAGAGAAAGGAATAAAGGGCATCCAAATTAGAAAACAATAAATTAAATTATCTCTGTATGCTGAAGATATGATCTTATATCTAAAGCATGCTAAAGACTCTTCCAAACGACTCTTGGACTTGATAAATAAATCTGGCAAAGTTTCAGAATACAAAATCAACATACAATCAGCACTACTGTACACTAATAGTGACAAAGCTGAGAAACAAATCAAGAACTCAATTCTGTTTATAATAGCAGCCACAAAGGTAAAATACCTAGAAATATATTTAACCAAGGAGTGAAAGATTTCTACAAGGAAAACTACAAAACTCTGATGAAAGAAATCATAGAGGACATAAACAAATGGAGAAACATTCCATGCTCATGGATTGGGAGAATCAACATTGACCATATTACTCAACGTAATCTACAGATTTAATGCAATCCCTATCAAAATGTTAATGTCATTTTTCATAGAATTAAAAAAGAAGTCCTAAAATGTATATGGAACCAAAAAACAGCCATAATATCCAAAACAATCCTAAGTGAAAAGAACAAAGCTGGAGGCATCACATTACCTAACTTTACATTATACTACAAAGTTATGGTAACCAAAATAACACGGCACTGATACAAAAGAAGAAACATAGACCAATGAGAGTACAAATATAAAAACACATACCTAACTAATCTTTGGCAAAACAGATAAAAACATACACTGGGTAAATAATACTATGTTCAATAAATGGTGCTGGGAAAATTGGATAGCTACATACAGAAAAATGAAACCTGTTCCCTGTCTCTCACCATATACAAAATTTAACTCAAAGTAAATTAAAGACTTAAATATTGGACCAGAAACCATAAAAACTCCAGAAGAAAACCTAGGAAAAACTGTTCTGAACATTGACCTAGGCAAATAATTTATGGCTAAAACTCCAAAAGCAAATACAACACAAATGAAAATGAATAAGTGACATTTAATTAAATAAAAAGGTTCTGCATAGCAAAAGAGATAATCAACAGAGAAATAGGCAACCTGCAGAATGGGAGAAGATATTCATAGACTATACATCTGACAAAGGACTAATATTAAGAATTTACAAATAATTCAAACAAATCAGCAAGAAAAAAAGCAAATAACTCCACTAAAAAGTGAATGAATGACATAAACAGACATCCCTCAAAAGAAGATAATACAAATGACCAACAAGCATATTAAAAAATTCTCAACATCACTCATAATCAGGGAAATAAAAATTAAAACCACAATGAGATACTATCTTACTTCAGTCAGAATGGCCATTATTAAAAAAATAACAACAACAACAAAAATAGATGCTGACTTGGATGTAGTGAGAGGGTACACTTATGCATTGTTTTCAAAATTAAAGTGTACTTTCTTTTGTGGATTAATTTCAGGCTTCTGGAGAGTTTAAGAAAGCTCTTTAACTCCTCTCTAAATGTGTTGGGACTGCACCACACATTATCTGTGTCATATGGAGCTATATGCACAAATAACATCCAGGTTTTTTCCAAAGAGATTGCCAATTGGTGTGGGAAAAAAAAAAACCCCATGGAAACAGAACTCTATCAGTAAATTCGAGGGGTTAAAGGGTTAATAAAAGCTTTCAGTTGTTTTGTATGAGAAGTTGACTTTTGATTAACTTTCCATCTTTATCCCCCTGGGAGCCTGGTAAAAATAATATATCAACTATATTTTTGACAATATTGGTTATGATAAAAATTACGCTTGATGCAGTCATTCAAGATGGCAAGATCACTTGGGGCAGAGACAAGGCCATGAACCAAATTACAAATCCCCAAAGGACTGAAGAAATTACTCAGAGGTCAGCAGATCATAGCACCAAGAGGCGACAAAGGATTCAAGAACAATGAACTGTTACGTGGAGGTGACAGAGACTCGAAGGGCAAGGAGAGACGCAATCTCTCCAGTCTCTGAGGTGACTTGAGGTCAGCAGATCATAGAACCAAGAGGAGACAAAGGATTCACGAACAATGAACTGTTACGTGGAGGTGACAGAGACTCGAAGGGCAAGGAGAGACGCAATCTCTCCAGTCTCTGAGGTGACTTATGGGTGGGAGGAGATACACCCTAGAGGTCGTGGTGTTGTGAGAGGGGTAGCGTTGCTTATGACAGCACAGGAGAGAAGCCCGTTCAGAAGGCAGGTGATGAGTGCTTTCAATGGGACAGATTCCAGAGGGCTTCATGTCATTAATTGGAAGGGAGACAATTAATTGTGCAAAAGTTGTGAAGGAAGTACAAGGTAGTTAGGTGATGAGAGAAAAGAGGAAGTCCAGGAAAAGGCAGTGACAACGAATTAAAAGAGATAAGGGATGCATGAATGGAATTGAATGACCTGAAATATCCCAACTTTGAGGTCAGTCATTTTTGTTTGGGGTCCTCAAATGTATCTGGCATGGTTTCAGCGAGGTCATTGAGGACGTCCTAATGCGGTGAAGCCTCAGCTGGAAGTGGATGGTGAAGATTTCATGCTGCCATCAATTTCACCACGGTGGGGTTAAAAGGGTGTTTTCCTATGGTAAGTGATGCCGCCTTCAAATCTACTGCTTTTACTCCATTTACAGACAGGAGTTGGATTTAAACGTTGCTAAAATCTGGGGCTTTCTGGTCTGTAAAATTATTTTTAAGGTAGGTCTTCCCCCCAATTCTGTTTTTTATCTTTGACTTTTGAGTGTTAAGTAGATGGGATGTTTTCACAGCAACATATTAAAGTATAAAAGTCTAGTTCCCTTTGTACATGCTGCATCAGTATCTCCCCTCTATATTGAGAATAAGGGCTTTCTTTATTATGTTGGCAGATAAAACTGTTTAATAATTTAAAAAATGTAAATAATTAGTGGAAGTAGCAAATCAAACATTCACTCATTTTATAGCTAAAATGCTTTTATTTTGTAAACAATAAAGCGTTTTTAGTTTTTTTGATTTTAAGATGTGGGGTACAATTCAGGGTTAGGTGTGCAAGTGGTCATCGTACATGTAAGGTTTGAGCCTCCCTTTGGTCTCCACTTTGCCTGGTTTGAGGTCAGGTACCCCTGTGGTTGTTATGTGTCCCCTCACCATCCCCTGGCAGTTTCCCACTACTGCCAATCCCTTTCTTATAGTATTATGATAAATGTTCAGGGTCCATTTATGAATGAGAACATGTGGTACACAGCTCTTTGTCTCTGTGATATATCACTGAGTATTATAGACTCTAAATCCATCCAAGTAGCTGTGAAATTTATAGTTTTGTCCTTCTTTATGGCTGTGCACTATTCCATCTTGCATATGTACCACATTTTTTTAATCCAGTCCAGGGTCGATGGGCAGCACAGTTGGTCCATGTTTTTGTTATTGTGAATAGTGCTGCAACAAACATGCATGTGTAGGCATCTTTTTAGTAGAGTGATTTAAGTTCCTTTGGGTATATTCCCAGTGGGGGGATTGCTGGGTCGTATGGAAGGTCAATTTATAGTTAGGAATTGCCACACTGTTTTCCATAGAGGTTGAACTAGTTTGCATTCCCACCAACAGTGTAGAAGCATTCCCTTTTCTCTGCATCCTCACCAGCATCTGTTGTTTTTTGTTTTATCAATGATGGCCATTCTTACTGGAGTTAGGTGGTGTCTCAGTGTGGTTTTGATCTGCATTTCTCTGATGATGAGTGAGGCTGAGCATTTTTTTATATGGCTGTTGTCTGCTCAAGTGTCTTCTTTTGAAAAGTGTCTATTCATGTATTTTGCCCACTTTTTAATGGGGCTGTTGGTTTTTTTTTTTTTCTTTCTGCACATTTGAGTTCCTTGTAGATATTGGATGTTAGGCTTTTGTCAGATGTACTGTTGGCAAATATGTTTCCCATTCTGTGGTCTTTCCCCCTGCTCTCTTGAAGGTTTGTCTTGCTTTGCAGAAATTTTCAGTTTGATGAGATCCCACTTGTCTATCTTATCTTTTATGGCATGGGCATTAGAATCCATCAAAAACCTCCTTGCACTGATAAAAGACTTTGAAAAAGTCTTAGGTACAAAATAAACATGCAAAAGACCGTCACATTCTTATACATCAACAACAAATAGGCAGAGAACCAAATAAAAAACATAATTCCATTCACAATAGCCACATTAAAAAAATGAAATAAACTCAACATCTTCCTAAACGGAGAAGTGAAAGATCCTTATAACAGAAACTACAAAACACTGCTCAAGAAAATCAAAGAAGACACAAAAAAGTGGAAAAATATTCCATGCTCATGGATTGGAAGAATCAACATTGCTAAGACGTTCATCCTACTCAAGGCAATCTACAGATTCAATGCAATATCCATTAAACTGCCAACATCATTCTTTTCAGACCTGGAAACAACAACACAGAAATTCATATGGAAACACGAAAGACCACACATAGCCAAAACAATCCTTAGCAAAAGAAACAAAGTGAGTGGTATCACGATTCCAGACTTTAAACTTTATTAGAAGGCTACAGTAATCAAAATAACCTGGTATTGGTACAAGAACAGGCATACAGACCAATGGAACAGGTTAGAGATTCTGGAGGCAAAAACCTTAATTTCTCAACCAACTCATCTTCAACGAAGCTTCCAACAACAACCACTGGGGAAAGGAGAACCTATTCAGTAAATGGTGCTGAGAAAACTGGCTAACTACATGCAGAAGAATGAAAGAAGACCCCTACCTATCACCATACACAAAAATCAACCCCAAATAGATCAAAGACCTTAAACTTAAAATCTCAAACTTTAAGAATCTTAGGAAATGCAAGAGGTACCCTTACAGAAGTTGGAATAGGCAACCAATTCCTGATCAAAATCACAACAGAGCCTTGTGTCTGAGATTTTGTTTCTTATTTGTTACTTTTCTAAATTTTTTCACTAGAAGTCAAGCCCAGGAATCAATATCTCTGACTCTGGCTGGTTTATTCTAATGTTCTAATTCAGAGACTCACAAGCCCATATATCCCCTTGACATGTTTATATTTTCATAGTTTGGAAGAGTGGCAATGACTTCTAGATTTAACATTTCTAGCACTTTAACATTTGATGGTTTGGAACATTTGGCTTCAATGTAAGGATTTTTCCACACTTGCAGAGACATTCTATTTCCTACAGATTATTAAAAAGTATATTTCTTTGATCTTAGCTAATCTTCTCAAATAAACTCATTACATCTTTGACATCATGCATTCATAACTTAAAATGTGCTAAACTATAAGCTATAACATATTACTCTTTTCAGTAGTTCAACATACTTTTGTCTCCTGAATTTCTATCAATAACTTTCTCATTTCTGGTATGTTATGAAAAAATAATAAATGTCTATTAAGATTTTAAAATACTTCTTAACCTATCAAACTTTTTCAAGAAACAGTCTGAAGGCAAAGATCTCATTTCTTTGATGAATTATGGAACTTTTATTATATCAAATCTCACTGAATATATATACATATTCATTGAAGTGAACCCAAATAGGTCATTAAAACTTGTCTTTTCTTTGATCTTATTTATAGAATGAAGAGATATTGGAGGAAACTCTGACAATAGGTTTTGACATATAAAAATAATTTTCTGCATATGACAAATTTAAAATGAAATTTTTATATTTATGATCTTTAAAACTGACTAGTATAAATTTTTAAAAATTTGATTAAAAAATTTGGAAACACACTATGAATAATTTTTAGATTTCTTCTCATACTATATTAGTATATTTAATGGAAATAATTTCAGGGTTTTTTTTTTCAGCCAACAAATCTTGGCTGAGAAAATGAGCTAGATTTCTCATCATTTTTACATTCTTTTGTAGACTTTTCCATGCAAGTAATATTATTGTCAAACATGAGAGAGTTAGTTACTTGAATCAGAAATTATCTCTCCTTCATTCCCTTTATCAAGTCCATGAGATTAAAATGAAAATTACTCATTATTCCACACACAGTTTAAAGATAAAACATTATTATTGGTCTTGCTCCCTCAGCCCTGGGAAAAGTTCATGACACTCAAAGTTTTAAATTAAAACAAGAGAATTCTGTGACTTATAAGTAGATAAAACCATGTCACAGCTTATCCTAAGAATTATTCTTAGAAATGTATTGAAGATATATAGATACATACCTTTCCTTTAATAAGTGATGTTGTCAGCAATAAGTGTAGCTCTTATTATGGAAATGACTACACTATAATAAGACAGCTGACATTACCTTTCACAAGAAATGGTTGTAGGACTTGCACACAACAGACTCTGAGATGGCTCACCAGAGTAAAAAGTAGCCGAAGAGATGTATCATTCTTCCAAATGTCACAGTGCCTTCAAGCAGCATTCCTAAGACCCTGCAAGTGTTTGGGTATCTAGTGACTAGGAATTTCACAAGAAGAAAGAAATAACCTTGGATTCAAACTGGTTTTGATCTCATTTAACCAACCTACTTAAATAGCTAGGAAGGAATACTTTCTCTGCAAACTCGAATTCCTTGGCTCTGCTATCAGGTAGGCTCTGCTATTGAGCTGACTTGAGATTTCACTTTTAACTCCTGGGCAAAAACGGCGCAGATTAGCTTGTACAGAAAGGCACAGGCTTGTTTCTTGCTGTTGACATTTCACTTGCTTACCTCCTATCTCTTTGAAAAAGTGACTTCCCAACTTTACTCTTTATCTCTTTGGTCTGTCAATTTCTGCTTCTCCCGATTTCTATTCCCTGGAACTGTTGATGTTTTTTCATCAGCAAAGACAGTCCTGACAAGCTTTCAAACTAATTCTAATGTGAGCTAGAAGTGTATTAACAGCTCCGCAGTCCACCAAGTCTAGAATTAGCTTTGCTGTTATGACCTGAGTATCTGGTCCTACAAGCTAAATTGCAAAACCTTTGCCCCAGAGGAAGACATTTTCTTTATTATCCTGGTCAGGAAAGAAATCAGCCCTGGGGTAAGTACTCAGTAAAATGAATGTAGCCTGTCCTTACAGATTGGTTTGACTTGTACAACTGGTTTTCTGCTTAGATTTTTCTGTCTAGGGTGAATTTCTGCCCCACACATAGCTTAGGACTGGAGTCCCTACATCCTACCTAGTTTTGTTTATCTCCTACACCAAGGAGATAGTCTCATCTCTGCTTTGTGTTTCTTTGTGAATCAGCTGATTACATGGACTCCTTGCCTCTTCCCCCACCCCAGACCTCAAGGACCTGAATTTAAATCAGATTTAGATTCAATGTAGGCAAACATGCATCAAGCACAACGCAATCACATCTCTTTGGGACTTTGCCAGACGGTCTATTAGACCTCATAGAGATCTTCATTCAGATTTTTCCTCAGATGTTTTGAGGCAATTCTCCAGGGTATTTCTATATGACTGTGAAAGATTTTCTTCCAGGCTAACTTTTTAAGGATGTTTGCTACAAACAGTCTTAATAAACTTGAAAATTAGCGATAGGATTTCCTCACGGTAAAGGCCAGATTTGTTTCCTAACCAAGATGATAAAAATAGTATTTCTCTTGGGGATAAAGAACTGCCATGTCAGATAGCATCATCCTTTATAAGATGGAGAGTTTCCTAAACTCGGGATTCATAAGCTGTGACAAATCCACTGTCTGTCCAACATTCACCTGGGCAGACCCTTCCGTACTGCCCCCATGGAGCTTGACAGGACAGGAGAGAACTGTCTCAAACATGCAACTCACACTCCCTGCTGCTCTATGAGTGACAAAGCCCTTTGTTTCTGACCCTTTTGCTAGTACATATGAAATTGTGGCTGGCTAAATCGCAGACCCTTCAGAGATCTTGGAATTATATCACCAAGTTTTTGTGCCAACTCAGTGCTTTGTGATCTCAAGTATTAATAACCTCTGCTCTAGATTCCTTATTCATAATATAGATTAACATTGTTATTAAGGATTAGAAAATCCATGTGTGTAAACTGACATTTCATTGTTTCTGGAGCATAGAGATAAGAGTTGAAGCCAGGACATCTGGTCCTCACAGCCGTGTTCTTCTCCACTTGTGCCACACAAATCCGGTAAGAAATATCATTCACTATGTACACTAACTGTTCCTTTTCCTATTCCAACAATTTCAGATGTAGCGATTATTACAAATACAATCTCAATGCTTCTAATTAAATTTTCACTAGATAGCTTTAGAGAAAAGAATTTGTTATATTAATTTGGAAGTATTGGCCAAATTGAGAATCTTGCCTCCTGGACAGCATGGCATTTTACATACGTTACACATTTCTCCTTAAAATTTAAAGAATTCTACTTTAAAAGCTTCACCTCTTCCTTTTTGCATTATAGAAGATATTCAAATAGATTCTGTATTTAACTTTCACTTGCTAACGCCCTTGAAGTAGATACAGTATGACTTCTGCCAAAACATTACCACCACGGTGCAATCTTTCACTTAGTCCTAAAATTGTCCACAGATCTACAGAGAAAGGCAACAAGATACATCAGGTGACAAACTGATTCCAAAATATGTTTAGTAATGTTTTCAGAGAAGACGGCTTTGTACTTTCATGACACCATGTATTCCGTATGGTTGTATATTCTTAGGATGACGCTATTTTTAAAGACTTGTAAAGAACAATCCATTACATTATTCCTTGTACTTCACAGCACACCATGTCTGCACAAAGATCAAATTGTAAAATATTTCTATCATCGATCTTATTTAACTTGGCTTTCCTTTAGAGTCTCTTTCAGTGGTTACCCTCACCGTCTCTGTCTTCTCTCTTATGAAAGCTAAGCAGGTAACGCTGACCTTCCCTTACATTATTAAACCTTCTTTCTTTATTCAAGAGATTGTTGAATTTAATGTAAATAATGGCATAAACAAATTGAAAATGAAAAATTTAGAAAGTTGCAATCTTAGTGTGAAACAAAAGGGAATGTTGAAATCTCATTTGCTTTTAAAGATGTGGGGTACAACTCAGGGCTGGGTATACAAATGTTCATCATGCAGGTACCCTTGTGGCTGAGGTGTACCTCCACCTTCCCCAGGCAGATTCCCACTACGGCCGATCCCGCTCCTCCCCTCCCCCCCACCCTCCCACCCCTGCCGCATCCTGGCAGTTTCCCTCTACTGCCAATCCTTTTCTGATAGCGTTACCATCACTGTTCAAGGTCCACTTATGAGTGAGAACATGTGATACTCAGTTCTTTGTTTCTGTGAAAGATCGCTCAGTATTATAGACTCTAAGTCCATCCAGGTTGCTGTGACGTTCATGATTTTCTTCTTCTTTAGGCTGTGTAATATTCCATCATGTGTATGTACCACATTTTTATCCAGTCCTCTTGATGGGCAGCACGGTGGGTTCCATGTTCTTGCTATTGTGAACAATGCTGCGATAAAGATACGTGTGCAGGTATCTTTTTTACAGAGTGATTTGAGTTCTTCTGGGTATGTTCCAAGTAGGGGGATTGTGGGGTTGTATGGAAGGTCGATGTTTAGATCTTTTAGGAATTGCCACACTGTTTTCCATAGTGGCTGTACTAGTTTACACTCCCACCAACAGTGTGAAAGTGTTCCCTTTTCGCTGCATCCTCTCCAGCATCTGTTGTTTTTTGAGCTGTTAATGATGGCTGTCCTTACTGGAGTTAGGTGGTATCACAGTGTCATTTTAATTTGCATGAAATCTCATTTTCTTATCTGACTATGATTTGGGAAAGCAAGTATAATTTCTTGGATCTGACACTGAGTAGATAGAGAATTTCTATTATTTCTGTTATTACTTTACCAAATGCAAAAAGTATGGAGATATTTGTTTATCAATTCATTTAATGATTCTAGTTCAACTGTTTGTATAATGCTTAGTTCCATTTTCACTATTTTGTTTTACTTAATTATTCTTAAGTGACTGAAATAATGTTCATTTGATTTTATATTTTCATTTATGTACAGACTATTTTGCTCTGAAAAGGATTAATGTTATTTTAAAGATGCACATTGCTACAATTAAATATGTAATAAATAATGAATGGGAATTGGGGGCAAAGAGAAAGAAACGCATATTTGCCTATAAGATTTCAGAGAATTGGCACAGGGAATGTACGGTTCTGGGAGCTTCCTTTCTAAATAGGATGCAGAGTAAAACATCACCAAGAAACAAACACATGAGTAAAGATCTGAAAGTCGCAGGGACGTGCGCTGCATGTATGTATTTATGTATGTCAGAGGAGTGAAGATTTGAAATATACACATTGAAATGCAGAAAAACTATGTTGTTGGTGTACATTATTTTGTAAATCTAAGTCACAGATTTTTTTTCCCTCCTCTACACTAGTATTTCTGCAACGAGTTCAGGATATCCAAGTACCTATATTTCTTATTTGTTTCCTGAAGTCGAATTTGCATGTTACATAAAACTCACTTTGGTACTGGAGCAGCTTCTGTGATTATAAATTCAAGCTAGACATATGCTGCCTTAAAAAAAAAAGAGAGAAGATCCACTTTTAAAAGCCATTTACACGTTTTGGAGTTCCCCACTTGTTATTTTGGAGAACACTGTGAAATACAAATGTTGTTCACCAGAGGGTGCTGTGACCATCTGAAATGAAGTAGGTGGCAGTATCACAGGCCAGTCTTCAGGTCGTCTCAAAAGCTTAGACTTTTGCATCAGGAAACATCATTTTAAAAATGTTTTCCCTTCCCTTGTCTTTTTCTCCCTCTTTCCCCAGAATCCTCCGGCGACCCCACCAAATGCATCACTTTAATGACGCTTTGTGTCAACTAATATTAAAATCAGTGGAGCTCTCTTGAGTCATAACCACTGGGAGTGTCCAGGGGAGATGAGCACAAAGGTAATTCACAAAATGGTGCTGACAGAGGTAAGCAAGTTTGAGATGCTGAAAACTTCTTTAAAGTTACTTCGTGGTTTTTTTTTTTTTTTTGAGTTGGAGTCTCACTCTGTTGCCCAGACTGGAGTGCAGTGGCCGCTCCCGGCCACCGCAGCCTCGACCCACTGGACTCTGGTGATCCTTCTGCCTCAACCTTCCAGTAGCTGGAACTACAGGCGCGCGCTACCATGCTCGGCTGATTTTTTGATCTATTGTAGAGATGAGGTCTCGCCAAGTTGCCCAAAAGAGTCTTGAACCCACGGGCTCAGGCAATCCACTCACCTCAGCCTCTCAAGGCGCAGGATTACAGGCTGAGCCACCGAGCCGTCTGTTACTTCGTGTTTTTATCATGGAAGACATTTATATCTGGCTGTCACAAAATGTCCCCTGAATGAATAAGTGTATGATTATATAAATAATAAATAGATATATGATAAAGATAAGATGACTTTTGCCCATGGGGTTAAAGCTTATATTCAAATGAGAGAATAAAAAGATCTTGGCACCGTAAATTATGCCAAAAACAAGCATCCTCAGAGTCAGGAGGTAAAAACTGAAATTTTTTCAAAGTTATTTTGACCTAATAACTTACTTTTCTCAACAAGACAGAATGACCTGGTTTTACTACCTATAAATACAAATAATAATCATATCTATCTCAAGGGGAGGGAGGGGGGGTCATATAATCCCTGTGAAACTCCTAACACAGTGCTTGGCACATAATAAGTCTATATGTTGTTGTTTTTGTCGATTTCAAATCGGGCTATCTGGGATCAAATTATGGCTATACCATTTACTATCAGAGTCGCATTGGCTAAGCTATTTAACCATTCTGCCCTTAAGTGTTTTCATATTTAAAATGGTGATACAGCATCCAGTGTATAGGTTTACTGAGAGATTTAAATGAAGTAACACACAGAGCATTTATCCCAGGACTTTTTTTTAAGTAAATGCTGCATAATTATTATTAGCAAATAATTGTACCAGTTGAGCTACTACTATAGCATTTTCCATCTGTCTAAGATTTTTTTCTGCATTCCTCTGCAACAGCCAGCCATGTTCTGTTTGAGTTCCATGACTTTGACTTTTCTTTCCTGGGGTCTACATTGCCTTTTCTTGGCTTGTTCACTGTTGGGATCCCTTTCCAACCAAGGCCCTTGATCTGTAGACACAAATATGACCTAAGTATCCTGAGACAACTTACAAATAGTCTCCTCATACTGAAATGTCTTTATTTCAATGCTTTCCTCCCATTTGTCCCGATTCTCAAAGTAATCATTCCTATACGAGAATGGTAACTGAGTAGGAAACAAGGTGCATTTTTTAAGAGCATGAACTTTGCTCTGCCACTAGCTGGCTAAGGACGGGACTTGGCTCACATGCCCTTTTGAAAGCCTGGGGCCTTTCCCCAAGCCTCATGGTTACTTCAGGTTCTAACTTCCTGCCTAGCAAATTTTTGTGTGCTGTTCTTCTTTACATCTATTCCAGCAGGCGCACAGATGAAATCAGTCGAGCTTTCCTCGCTTGCTCATCCCTCCCCAAAACTCTCTAAGTAAAGGCCTTAGAGGGACAAACAGGGTTTACCTTGGCAAATGCACTGAATATTAGGGATTCTAACATGATTTGCTGATAATAATTATGCAGCATTGACTAAAAAAAAGGTCCTGGGATCAATGCTCTGTGTGTTACTTATTCTTCAAAGTTCCTGGCTGATTCCCTCATGTTACTGGGCTATTTCTTCCACCCACTCTCTTCCCAAACCCATTTCTCCCTGAAGAGGTCCCCATTTTCTGTGACAGAATAGCTCAGCTTTCTTCAAACACTGACTTCTCTATTTCCCATGCCTTTTATATTTAATTTTCAGGTACATAAAACACCCACCCATGTAAATGAAAACTTTGTGAATATCATTTATTCCAGTGAAGTCTCTGTTTCCAAAACCTCTGCTTTTAGCACCTGGTTATATAATTTCTTAAAATTAGGATGGCTGTAATGTGAACTGTAATAGTTGAAAGACCTGAATTTCAAAAACTTCATATTACCTATCAAGTTAAATGTGTGAATTGTGAATTTTCAAAATCTTTAAACATGCCGGAGTGTCAGCCTCTCTTTCCACGTGTTGCAATGTCCCAAATCTGGGCTCACAGCAAGTACATTAATGTAGTGTTTTTGGAAGACAAAGAGGCACGAAGCTTTGGTTTTTGGCATGCACAAATGACAATTTAACTAAGCAGTTCTGAATATCCAGCCTATACATTTGCAAAACAAACTGAAAAGTATACAGTAGAGTGTGAAAGTGTAGTGTGGATGTACCTCTAACATTTTTGCATTTGTGTTTGATGCAACTAATAAACAAATTACAATGCATGAGAAACCTAGTCTCAGGAAACTCTCGAGAATGCCGTTACATTTCAGTTTTAGACATTTAGCAAGAGTTTAAGGAAAGTACTATCTTAAAAAATGATGGACTTGTTGAATTGCATTATTTCTTGGTATTGATGTCATCTGAAACTTTAGAGATCCTCCCACCATAGGTTAAATATAAGTACTATATTACCAGTGCTGGCTAACAAGCTATTAGAAATGTAAACTTAAGAGAAAATTCATTTTTAAGGTGTTTGGAATGAAAAAACTTTATTACCCTCTTTTTTTCACTTACATTTTTTGTTTTAGCTATTTAAGGGTTGCCAAGTACACGATTTTATAGGGAACTAACCATGTCAATTGTCCTTCTTGTATAAATTAAAGTTAACAAATAAATATGGAGCATTGACTTTGTATCAGGTAACTTTGTACCAGACATTGAACTCGCCTTAATGTCTTTGTTGGCTCTTGTCTCCAAACTTTCTCTCACTGGAATTAATAATCTTTCTCTATAGTTTCAGACTCACTTCAGCTTTATGTCTTGAAATAGTTAGAAATTAACAGTTTTCTTTTCTTTTTTTCTCTTTGAACCTGGTATCTTAGTCCTTGGTGTACGTTTACCTATTCTATCCCCAGTTTCCAAGTGTTGACTTCTTCCCAGAAATCTCCAGTTTCCTTTTCTTTTGTTTATTCAGACAGAGTCTTGGTGTGTGGCTCAGGCTGGGGTGCAGTAGTGTAATCATAGCTCACTGTTACCATAATCTCCTGGAATCAAGCCATCCTCCTGCCTCAGCCTTCTGAGTAGCTGGGACTACAGGCATGTGCTACCGTGCTCAGCTAATTTTTCAAATTTTCTTAGAACTGAGGTCATGCCATGTTGCCCAGGCTGGTCTTAAACTGGCCTCAAGTAATCCTCCCTCCTGGGCCTCCCAAAGCACAAGGATTACAGGCATGAATCACTGAGTCCTCCATTTTCTATGTGAGATGTCTGATGCTGAGGCTTCTAACTACTAAGAGCATCACACCATCCAAACCCGTGTGGGTTCTGGCGAAAAGATCTCATGTTCCCCCTGTTCCTCCTCCCCTGAGCTTTCCTCCTCATTGTTAGTAGTACTCTCTGGGCTTTCACTCTATAATACTTTCATACTTGGTTCCATGTCTTTAGCCAGCAGCACAGAATACCTTGGACTTTCTAATTTACTCGTTCAAGTCTATATTATAAGTCTCTAAGCCCTTGTTATTTTGCTATATGCATATAAAGATCTTATTTTACTTTTTAAATCTGAACTAAACAGTATAATTTGTCCTTGAGTTAAATAGTCAATGTCTTTCGGCAGGTTTCATTTTTAAAGTTAATTTTTGCCACTTTTTGATTAAAGTCAAAAGGTATGTATTTATGTGCAATTATGGCAAAATCCTTCAGTTTGGGGTATAATTATTTTATAGTACTCTTCCTCAACAAAAGGTACAATGAGAACTGTGTATTACTAATTAGGACTTTAGGAAAATTCTGTGCACGAACCTATGAATTATCTTGAATCTTAGTCTTATATGCTTTTAAATTATCTTTTTTCTTAATCAAACTGTTGCTTCTGTGTTGTTTTTCCATTGCTTTAAATTTTTTGGGAAAAAAACCCCTCAATTATATGAAAGGATACTTATTTGATGAAAAGTTTGTTCAAAGGATTCAATGACAAATTTTGGTTGGCACTGATTGCTTACATCTAAGTGATTCAGAGGAAATGACCTCTGCTTTTACTGGGGATGCTGGTGGCAGTGCAATGGCTTGAGGATAACAGATTATCCCATAGCTACAGAGAGCTAAAAATTAATTTTAAAAAATTTAAATGCCACATTAAGTACATTCTTTGCTCCGAAAAATTCGATAATACATTAGGTGGA
The DNA here is from genome assembly GCF_000164805.1 of Carlito syrichta. Lineage (NCBI taxonomy): Eukaryota > Metazoa > Chordata > Mammalia > Primates > Tarsiidae > Carlito > Carlito syrichta. Next base: position 26,277 of record NW_007245937.1, read on the forward strand.
GGGCTTACTGTCAGAATAAAGACAGACAAACATGTTCTATACTCAGACCTCGGATCCACATATATAACATTAAAGTCAGTCCTTACGTTTCATTTAAATGCATTGCAAATTATATACCTGTTAGATGCCAGGTAAAAATGGCCTGCCAACAAGCATGTGACAGTAGGACAGGGATTTGTGTGTTGTGTGAAAATGATGAAGCATGTAAGTTACTCTACGGACTCCTTCAACCACTCAGGCAGTAGGACTCAGGTCAGTGACACAGCTAGGCTGAACAACTATCACCTTGTGACTAAGTGTTCTGCTCTCCACTTTCTGTATCATCTTGTTATCGTTCAAGACAAGTCAAGCCTGATGTCAATAAGGTGGGAAAAAAATATTCTCCAGTGACAGGCACTACAAGGCCCAAGGCTTCCCTCTCTGTCTTGGAGAAAAATTAATTCTTGACAACTAATATTTTAGGAATGGATATTTCATAGATGTCAGTTCCATTGTCTTTTAAAAGTGATTATGGGATATGAAAGAAGGTATGCATCTATGTTTAGCATTCTCTTTCTCTCTGCTTTTCTTCCAATACAGCGCTGCCTTAGCTACTAATATTTTATAATAACTCTTGTTTTCTAGGCCAAGTCCTTCTACTTTATTCTTCAGAAGTGTCTTGGTTAACCTTTAAGTTCATTGATATACATTTTATAATCAGTTTGTATATTTCTACAAAAGACTTTTGGAACTTGTGTTGAATCTGGAGATTTTATAAATTTGACATTTTTTAATCTGATCATTCCTCTTCACTAACAAAGCATTAATAAATGCAATAAATAGGAGCCAGTTGTTTATATCTTCATTAACGTTTTATAATGTTCTACATAAAGAAAGAAAAATTCTACATCTTTCTTAGAAATATTTCTAGGTGCTTTATATTTTATATGTGTGTATATTAAATACATAGAAATGTTAGATATAAAACTATATGTAGTATGTATTTTACATTAAATGCAAATATATAATATAGTTTTGTGTTACATATAAAATTAAATGTCATCCATTTATATAATGTAATTCATATTTTATGTTGATTTTATATTTGCCTAGTTTGATAAGTGATTGTACTAAAACAATCTGAGGGTTGATTATCTTGAAGTTTTTTTGGAGATAAAAGGATCAAAGCATGCTTGAATAATGACATTTTGTTTATTAATCTTAAGTCTTTATAGATCTTCTGTTTTATCTGTACTTAATAAGCTCTCTAGAACCTTAAGTCTAATGTTCAATATTGTGTTCTTGATTTCAATTAAGATTATGCTGCTAATTACCATTAAAATATTTGCTTTTGGTTCTTTCAAAAAGCTCTACTGAGGTGTAATTTATATGTCATAGGAGCTACACATGAAAAGTGTACAGTTCAGTGACTTTTAGATTTTACGGAGGCATGCTAACATCTCCACAATCTAGTTTTAAAGTGTTTCCATCAGCACCAAATGTTCCCTACTCACATTTGCAGCTAATCTTCATTCCTATCTTCATTTTGTCTTCAACATTGTACTAAACAATCAACGAGCTACCTTTTGTTTTCTTAAATTTGCTGTTTCTGGGTATTTCACATAAATGAAGTCATACGATACATACCTGTTTTGTGCCTGGCTGTTTTCACTTAAGGTTTTCAAGATTCATCAATGTTGTAGCATATTTTATTGCTGAAGAGCATTATATTGTATGAATACATCAAGTTTAGTTTATAAGTTCTCCATCTGATGGACATTTGGATATTATTATAATTAGTGTTGTTACGGACATTTGTATTTATGTCTTTTTGTGGATATAATTTTTCATTTCTCTTGGGTCAATTCTTAGAAGAGAAATTGCTGAGTTGTATAAGTTTATGTTTCACATTCTTAGGAAACTACCAAACTGTTTTCCAAAGTGGTTGTACCAACATTTTACATTTATAACCAATGTATAAGTGTTCTGTTTTCTTCATATCCTTGTCAGCACTTGGTATTGACTGTCATTTTAATTATAGCTGTTCTCTTGGGTTTGTAGTGATATCTCACAGTTGATTTGCATTTTCTGGTGACATTGAGCATCTTTCCTTGCATACTAGCATATTAGTCATTTGTATATTTTATTTGGCGATCTGTATATTCAAGTTTTTTTGCCTATGTTTAAATTGAATTGCACGTCTTTTATGAGTTGTCAGGGTTTTTAAAAAAATATGTTTTAGGTATGATCCCTCTACCAGATATATAGTTTACAAATATTTTCTTCTAGTCTGTGGTTTGTCTTTTCATTTTCATAATGATACTGTTTGTAGCACAAAGGTTTTTTTCATTTTGATGAAGTCCATTTTGCCAATTTTTGGTATATATCTTGCTTTTGGCATTATGTGTAAGAGTTTATAAGTCAAAAAGATCACAAAGACTTTCTCTTATGTTTTCTTCTAAAAGTTCCATAGTGTTAGTTCTTACAATTAAATCTATAATCATTTTGAGTTAGTTTTCATGTAGCATGTGAGTACACTCTTTTTTCACATGTGAATATCCAGTTGCCCCAAAACTATTTCTTAAAAACGCTATCTTTTACCTATTGAATTGTCTTTTGTCTTTATGAATAATCGATTGTTGCTCTCACTAAATCTGTCTAATATTGTGCCATAGGTTCTATCCGGAGCAATTAGACAAGAGAAGCAAAATAAAAGAATCCCAAATGGAAAGGAAAAAGTAAAACTGCCTCTGTTTCAAGTGACATCATCTTGAATAGAGATAATTCTTAAAAATGTAAAAAAATTATTAGAATTAATGAAAGAGTTTAATACTGTGACAAATTACTGAGGAAAATCATTAAGGCAATCCACAGATTTAATACAATACCTATTAAATTACCAACATCATTCTTCTCGGACCTGGAAATGACAATAAGAAATGCATATGGAAACATAAAAGACCACAAATAGCCAAAACAATCCTTAGCAAAAGAAACAAAGCAGGAGGTATCACACTTCCATACTTCAAACTCTACTATAAAGGTACAATAATCAAAACAACCTGGTATTGGTACAAGAACAGGCTTGTAGACCAATGATATGGGATAGAGATTTTGGAAGCAAAACCTCAATTTCTCAACCAACTCATCTTTGACAAAACCTCTACAATAAGGAACAACAACCAATAAGGAAAGAAGAACCTATTCAGTAAATGGTGCTGAGAAAACTAGCTGACCACATGCAGAAGAATGAAACCGGACTCCTACCTCTCACCATACAGAAAAATCAACTCTAAATCGATCAAAGGCCTAAATGTAAAATCTCAAACTATAAGAATCCTAGAAGAAAATGTAGAAAACACCCTTATGGAAATTGGAATAGGCAACCAATTCCTGATCAACTCTCCAAAAGCAGATGCCATAAAAGATAAGATACAAGTGGGACCTCAGCAAACTGAAAAGCATCTGCAAAGCAAAATAAATCATCAAGAGAGTGGGGAGACAGCCCACAGAATGGGAAAAAATATTTTCCAACTGTATATCTGACAAAGGCCTAACATTCAGGATCTACAAGGAACTCAAAAGTGCTGAAAGGAAAAAAAAAACAACCCTGTTAAAAAATGGGCAAAAGATATGAATAGACAATTCTCAAAAGAAGATGTACAAGCAGCCAACAGATACATGAAAAAAATGCTCAGCCTCATTAATCATCAAGGAAATGCAAATTACAACGACACTGAGATACTACCTAACTACAGTCAGGATGGCCATCGTCAATAACTCAAACACAAGATTCTGGAGAGAATGTGAGGAAAAGGGAACACTTCTACACTGTTGATGGAAATGTAAACTAGTACAACCTCTGTAGAAAACAGTGTAGCATGTGATCCAGCAATCCCCCTCCTGGGAATATACCTGGAGGAACTCAAATCACTATAAAAAAGATACCTGCACATGCATGTTTATTTCAGCGTTATTCACAGTAGCAAAAACATGGAACCAACCATGCTGCCTATCGAAAGTGGACTGGATAAAGAAAATGTGGTACATTTACATGATGGAATATTTTGCAGCCATAAAGAAGAACAAAATGATGAACTTTGCAGCAACTTGGATGAAATTCGAGTCTATAATACTAAGGGGTTTATCACAGAACAAAGAAAACTGAGCACCACATGTACTCCTTCTAAGTGGACCCTGAACATTTATCATAATACTATAAGAAAGGGATTGGCAGTAGTAGAACACTGCCAGGGGGTGGGGTACACATAACATCAACAAGGGTACCCCTGCTTTACTTGTAAGATGTTCACTTATGTACCTTATCCTGAATTGTACCCCACATCTTTAAAATAAAAAATAAGAAAAAAAAAAAGAAAATCATTAGTATTTCTGTGTTAGTAATGAACAATATAAAAATGAAATTAAGAAAATAGTACCATACATAATAGTACCAAACATAATAAAGTGCTTACAAAAAACTTACAAATGTTTGGGACCTGAACACTGAAAACTACAGAATATCGTGATCTAAAAAACAGACATGTATTACATGATTGTGAATTGGAAGCAAGTATTATTATGATGGCAATACTAAAGAATTGATGTACAGGTTTAATGCAATCTGTATAAAAGCTCAGCCATATTTCTCTGGAAATTACAAACTGATTTGAAAATTTATATGAAAATTTAAGGGACCCAGAATAACCAAAACAATCTTGAAAAAGGATGTAGTTGGGTAACTTACACTTCCCAATTTCAAAACTTTTTACAAAAAAATTGTAGTAATCAAAATTGTATAGTATTGAAATAAAAAATAGACATTTAGATCAATAGACTTGAACTGTGTATCAGAAATAAGCACTTATATTTATGGTCAATATATATTTGGCAAAGGTGCCAAAATCAATGGGGGAAAGAATAAACTTCAACAAATTGTGCTGAGACAACTCAGTATCCACATGCAAAAAAATGAGGTTAGACCTCTCACTCACAAATATTAGCTCAAAACTGATTACAGGCATATGCTAGAGATAAAACTAGAAAACCTCTAGAAGCAAAGATAACAGTAAGTGTTCAAACTCTATGTTAGGCAATGGTTTCTTAGACAGCACACAGAAAGCAGAAAAGACAAAATAAATAGTAAACAAATTAGGGTCAGTGCAGTGGCTCACACCTGTCATCCCAGCACTTTGGGAGACAGAGGCAAGAGGACTGCCTGAGCTCAGGAATCCGAGACCAGCCTGGGCGACTTGGCAAGAACTCGACTCTACAATACATTTTTTTAAAAATTAAAAAACAATTCGCCGGGTGTGCTGGTGCGCGCCTGTGGTTCCAGCCACTTGGAAAGCTGTGGTGGAAGAATCATCTGAGCCCAGCAGGTCAAGGCTGCAATGGCTGTGAGTGTGCCACAGCACTCCCGCCTGGACAACAGAGTGAGACTCTGACTCAAAAAAATAAAAAAACAAAAAACAAACCAAAAAAACCAAATTAGACTTCAGGAAATTTTGAAAAATTTGAACTTCAAAGGACATGATCAAGAAAGCAAAAAGAAAACCCACAGAACATGAGAAAATATTTGTAAATCTTATATATTATGAAAGATTTATATCCAGACTCCATAAAGAGTCTTAAAACTCAACAGTAAAAATTAAATAATCAAACTGAAAAAAATTAGGAAAGTAGTTGAGTAGACATCCTCCAAAGGAGATATACCAATGGCTCACAGACACATGAATTGATGTTTGATATCAACTGTTAGAAAAATGCAATTCAAAACCATGAGAAACTCCTTCAAGCTTACTAGGATGGCTAAAATACAAAAGACTTACGGCAACGCTTGTTGATGAAAATTTGGAAAAATTAGAACCCTCATGGTTAGTGGAAACATAAAGGGACGCAGTCACTTTGAAAAATAGTCTACCAGTTCCTCAGAACAGTTAAACACAGTTCCCGTAATACCTAGTAATTTCACTACTACGTGTATACTTGAAACGAGTGAAAACTTTCATCCACACAAAAACTCGTATGTCAATATTGATGGCAGAATTATTCATAATAACCCAGCATAGGAAAAACTCAAATGTACATCGACAGAACGGATCATATATGGCATATTCATATAAAAGAAGTCTCTCAGCACTAAAAAGCAATGAAGTGCGAATGCATGCTACAGTATGGATGACCCTGGAAAACTATGCAATGTGAAAGATGCCAGCCATAAAATATCACATACTGTAGGACTTTATTTATATGAAATTTCCAGAATAAGCAAATATATAATAACCTAAAGTAGAGTAGTGGTTGCCCGGGACTGCCGAGAATTGGGGAATAGATGGGGACTCTTTAAGCACAGAGTTCTCTTTAGGCTGATAAAATGTTCTGAAATTAGGTATCGCTAATGGCTGTACAATTCCGAACAGATTTAAAACCAGTGAATTGTACACTAAATTTAATAGCCCGTGAATTATATTTCAGTAAAGCTGGATAGAAATTAATTGATTATAAATAAATGTAAAGGTTTAGAAATAGACTGTCAAGTCTGATCCACTGAACTATATGCCTATTTTTGGTCCAATACCACATTTATACAATAATTGTGACTTTATAATAAGTTTGATAGTAAGTTTTGAAATCAAATGGTCTACAAACAATGCTCTTCTCTTTCGTAATTGTTTTAGATATTCTATTTCATTTGCAGTTCCAAATGAGCTGTAGGATCAGATTGTCAATCTCTACCAAAATAGCCTGCTACAATTTTGATAGGACTTTAAATGTATAGATCAATTTTCAGATGATTACAATGTTGACAATACTAAGTCATCAAATTGATGAACATGGACTGCCCATTTATCTACTTAGATCTTTAATTTATCTCAGAAATGTATACTTTTTAGTGTACAAGTCTTTCACTTTTGTTAAATTTATTCCCATGCATTTTACTATTACTGTTACAATTTTTTTTGAGTTGTGGTCTCACTCTATCACCCTGGTTGGAGGGCAGAGGCACAATCACGGCTTACCTCCTGGGCTCAGGCAATGCTTCCGCCTCAGTCTCCTGAGTCGCTGGAAATACTGACATGCACCACCATGCTTGGTTTATTTTTTTTGTTATTGTAGAGATGAGGTCTCGCTGTGTTGGTCTCAGAATCCTGGGCTTAGACAATTCCCTTGTCTTGGCCTCCCCAAGTGCTGGGTTTATTTTATCATTTATTATTTTATTTTATTTATTATTTTAATGATATTGTGGGTGGTATTATTTCCTTATTTTCATTTTTAGATTGTTCATTGCTAGTGTAAAGAAGTACTTTTATTAAGCTTGTATCTTGCAACTTTCTTCAACTTTCTTCTTATTTCTGGTAGATTTGCGTGTGTGTACATATTTTGAGATACTCTGCATACAAATCATAGTAGTTCTGAAGAAGACAATTTTATACTTTTTCTTTTCTAACCTAATTGTCTTTAATTATTATTTTATCATCATCATCATCTAGGTTTAGAATCTGCAGAACAATGTCAAATAGAAGCATCCAGGTCAAACATTCTTACTTGGTTCTAATGTTAGAAAGCATTTCGTCTTTTATCATTGACGATGATGTTGGTTGTGACATTTTTGTGTATGCTGCTCTTTATCAGATGAGAAATTTCCCTTCTATACCAAATTTGTTGAGAGTTTTTATTATGAATGGATTTTTTTTTTCTTTGAGTTGGAGTCTCACTCTGTCACCCAGACTGGAGTGCGGTGGCCGCTCCTGGCCACCGCAGCCTCGACCTGCTGATCTCCAGTGATCCTTCCACCTCAGCCTTCCAAGTAGCTGTAACTACAGGCGCACGCCACCTCGTCCGGCTAATTTTTGATTCATTGTAGAGATGAGGGCTCGCCAAGTTGCCCAGGCGGGTCTTGAGCTCACGGGCTCAGGCAATCCACTCACCTCAACCTCCCAAAGTGCGGGATTACAGGCTGAGCCACTGAGCCCAGCGATGAATGGAGATTTTACTTTTAAAATACTTTTTCTACAGCTGTTATGATCATGCGGGGTTTTATCTTTTCTTCTATGAATAGAGTGCATTACATTAACTGAACTTTGATGTTAAAACGTCTTTGCATTGCTAGAATGAATTACCTTCTCATAATGTTTCTTTTTAAATATTGCATTTGTTTTGTTAATATTTTATTAAGAGGTTTTGCATGTTTGTTTATGGGTGATACTGGTCTGCATTTTTTTTTTCTTGTGTCTTTGTCTGGCTTTAATTTGAAAGTAACTGGTGTCAAAGTACCCATTATGATATCTTCTGAGGAAGGTCTGGTTTTGTTTATTCTTCAAATATTTGCAGAATTTGCCAGTGAAGCAGTCAAGCAGCAGTGTAGTGGCTCATAGGGACCCAAACACTACTGCTGGTGTTAGGTTGACCGTCCACAGATTAACTGTGTTAGCAGACCACAAACCCAAATGAAGCCAGGCAGTTTATTACATCCACAGAAAACAAGGTGAGGTTAGCATGACGTTAACGCCCCACATTTGTTGTTCCACAGGATGACACTAAAACAAAGTCCAGATGACAGACAGCACAGGCAGTGGGTCACTTTGTCATGGAGAAGTGGCCTTTCAACGATAGCCAAGCAGTTTTATAGACTACCAGCAATGTCTCCAGCTGTACCTAAGGGGGTGGCAGTTCGGAAAGTCTTGCTTTCATCTGAAACCCGGAAGATGGATGAGAAACCATTTTTCAGCGGTTTCCTGCAAGATGGGATAAGAAATTTGTCTTGCAGTAACTCCTCAGCTGGCTTATCTCCCCTTTCTCCAGGAGGAATGCCAGGGCATCTACGGGACTTGGGTTGACTGGAATCAAGCCTTACCTATGGGGCCTGCCGACATGGCCTACACGGAGATGTGCAAGAGCACCTGGCACAAAGGTGTTCTCTTACCAAATTCATCTGGGTCTGGGCTCTTCTTTGTGAGAAGATTTTTAATGACCAATTCCTCTTATCATTATGGCTCTGTTAACATTTTCTATTTCTTCTGTTAGAAAAAATTTTTCCGTCACTTTTGTTAATTATTTCTTTCTAGAAATTTGCCAATTTCTTCTAAGTTATCTAATTTGTTGGAATAGCATTAGCTTAAAACCCTTTCTATGTCTGTGAGGTTGGTAGTAATGCCCCTCTTTCATTCCTGGTATTGGTGATTCATGTCTTCTCTTTTTACCAGTTCAATCTAGCAACAAATTTGCCAATTTTATTGATCTTTTCAGAGAACCACTTTAAAACTATATTTAATTTAAAAAACTTTTTAGTTGTCTATTTCAGTTTTTTTCTCTAATGATTATTTCCTTTATATTGATTGATTTATGAGAGGACACACACACAAAAACAAAATTATATTTTGGAGAGTGGAGCCCTTGTAGTATAGGCTTTTTCCAACAGGTAAGTGTTCTAGGCATCCATTGACATCAATGTGCCAGCCAGCATTGTTGTGAGAGGTTGGGTTCTGCTTCAGTGAATTTTTTTTCTCTTTATTTTGGCGATTCTTTCAACTCCTTTGCCCATTTCATGATGGGTGATTTACTCACACCACATTGAGTTTTTTACTAAAAACATGTCCCATCTTCCCTATTCACCTGATTGGGCCTCTAGTGACTTTGTTTTTTTCCCTGGATGAAAAAAGTCCTCAAAGGAAAATGTTTTGCTGATGCGGAAGAGGTGAAACAAACAAACAAACAATAAACAAAAAACAGCAGAAACACTACAAAGCATCCAAATGGATGAGTTCAAAAACTGTTTTGAGCAGTGGAAAAAGTGTCTCAATAGGTGTATCGCATCAAACAGAGAGTACTTTGAGAGTGGCTGAAGTTTAAACATGTAGGAATAAATACACAATTTTAAAAATAAATTTTGTTTTTTGGGGGTCCCCCCTTGATTTTTGTTGCTTTTATTTGGTGTGTTTGGTGGAAGATTGCATAGTTAATTTGAAATATTTTTTTTCTTATGCAATTAAAGCATTTAAAGTCTTACGCACTACTTTAGCATAATTCTATAAATTGTTGTAAATTGTACTTTCATTTTAATTGAATCTCTGTTGTTTTCACTGATGAATGGGCACTGATGTTGGTGTTTATTTCCCAGATCAGACTAAAGGCGTCAGAAGATGCATTTTGTAAGGTTTGACCTGGTTGAGTTAAATGCTTGTGAATGGAAAGGTTTTTGATATTCCCAGCTTGATTTTTTTCCTCTTTATTCTGTTTTTCAGCTTGCACTAACGGAGTGGAATGTTCTTAAGTGCCAAGAGCAGAGGAGTACACAGTTTCTGCAAGACTTTGCAAAGGATGATTAAATACTTAATGAGAAATCTCTCCCACTCCAAACAATTAGGTTGGACTAACTGGCACTTGGGTGACACTGTCCTGAAAGGCCATTTTCTTTTTCATGTTCTCTGACATTCCCCATGCCTCAAGAGCACAAAGTGTTCCGAAGGCTACAAACAGCCATGTGAGATGGTATCATAATTAATACGGAGTTCTGAAGATCCTGCTTTTGCTGGTAAAATGATATCATCTAAGGAAACAGCACATGCACATTACAAGGAGCATGGCTACATTTGTTTTTCTCAATTTTCTTGATTTTTTTTGCCTAAGCAGACTCAGAAGTAGGGCCATGATATTTTTTATAATAGACATAGGCCCACGAATGTCTCGGATCTGTATAATAACCTTTGGAGGTGTTGGAGATACCGCTCTTGACCTTAACTAGTGATGCCACTTTGCTGGAACTAACAGGAAAAGAGAGGAACCAGGACAGGGAGTAGACTCTGAACATGTGAACATTTTAATTGCAGTGTAAAACAAAAGGGTATAGGTTTAATTCATTATAATTTGACTTTCTCCTGATAATGGAGGAGATTCATGGCAGCTATGTAATAATAGGTGTTTTGTATTGCCAATATTGTCTAGGGGATGAGATGATGTTGTTTGTACTTATCTGAAATGTGTCACCTGACCTTATAATCTTTTGTTCACTTAAATTCAGTTTAACAGGCATATACCAAGTACTTGCTATACACAAAGCGTTGTTCTAGACACTGGGAAAGGTCAAACATGAATACAACAGAGTCCTTAAAATTAAGGAGGGAAACTCTATACATAGAAATAATTACCCCAAATCATTTTATGAAGCTAAAATCACATTGAAAAAAAGAAATAATTAAAATATGAATTTCAATGCAAAGCGTGCTGATACAGAAATATAAACCACAAGCACTGGGAAGTCCATAAAGAGGTGAAAGAACCACTTAGGACAGTCCTGACTCATACGTAGGACTCAATGGATGGCCATGGTTTGACAAATGATATATTCTTTCATCTTCAGGACTTCTGTTTTCTCATCTGTAAAATGAAAGGGATTGTGTGACAGACTCTTTTGGCTTAATTTTGTTTATTTCTGAGTAGATATTTGAACTCAGAATATATTGCTACAGATGATGACAGTGAGCTCTGTCACATTTAGGTTAAAACATACATGTATTGGTCTAGCATTGTTTAAGTAGGAACTAAAGGTTCTTTAGGTTTTAAATGATAAGCTTTTTATTAAGTCATTAACTAATTTGTATGCTTCATACTAGAAGATGTCCTTGATATTAGAAAACAATAAACATTAGAAATTTATAAACTTAGAGGAAAACAGACATGTTTTCTGTAACTGCTTCTTTTCTCTTTCCAAACCTTTTCCTAGTAAGTTCAGAGTATTCTATGAGAAAGAATTAAATATTCTGTGAAAAGAACTTTGAAGATAAAAAGCATTAGAAAATACAACATTTTATTATTATTCTTTGACTGTCAACAATGCTTTTCCCAAGTGCTTTTCTGGACTCAAAACATTTTTATTGCACTTCTGTTGTCCAGTTCTCTTTTTGTAAACTCATTATTTTTAGCTGTCTAACAGCTTTTTACTCTGTAGAATAAAACTGTTTAGGTCAACAAAGGCTCAGCCAAGGAAACTGTGAAGCAGCCAAATATTTCCAAGTGTGTGGCCTGTCACCATCTTGGTCATTAATTTTTATGAAAAATGATTTCACTGTTGGTTTAATAATGGTACATAAAACTTTTAAGCAAAGTGGAAAATGACAAAGAAGAAAGCAAAATATCACCCCCAATTTTATATCTCAAAATAATCATCATTAACTTTAGGTAAATGTTAATTCAGATATTTCCCTATACTTTTATGCCAATAGAGAGATGTACACTAACCAACACACATACATACAGATAGGAATAATTTCATCAAATGTGATCATATAATAAATACAGTATTAAATAAGCAGGAAGCTAGAAGACTGAAGCTGTCTGTGTAGCTCGAATTTCTATATAACAAACCATAATCCAACTTGTATAGCCATAACCTAACACAAGTGTATAACAGCTGAGTCTTAGCCAGTCACAAGCAGTCATAGTCCAGCCAATCAGAGGCCTCCAACTCATCACATAATGCCTAAATAAAGCAAATGCCAATCGGGTGATTTTTTTCAGTTTTGCTCCAGCCTATTTGCTGCTACATTGCTGGGCAGAGCTCTCTGAATCTTCACTGGTTCAGGGTGCTCCCAGATTCATAAGTTGTTCTTTGCTTAAATGAATTCCGCTTATTTCAATTACACAAAGCAAAAGTACCTTCCCGGGCCCAGGGTGCCCATTAATCTCTCAGAGAAACTGGAACTCATGAGTGAGTTCCCTCTTGGATTTGAACTCTAGATTTGCATTTTGAGCTTTTCAACTTTATCTGAGCAATTATTTTACTGGATAGGGTTTGGCATTGGATGGAATTTGATAAAAAAATAATTGGACTGGGCCCAGTTAGAGGCCTCAGGTAGGTACCTTTTGAAAACCGGCTACTGTGAATCTAAGAAGTCTGGAGTGTCAAGAGTCTAGTATTCCACTTTCTGGGATATTGGCTAATTTTATATACAAAAATTATGGTTCCCAAGCCTGTGTATTTTTGGACAGAGTAAACCTTACTAGGGAAAACTTAGAATTATGGCTGCTACATTGAGAAAGCTTTAGCCTAGATAAAATTGTTCACTTGTAAAGTGAAATTAGAAAAGAAAGGATCGAAAATGCTACAAAAGCAATGAGACGCAATCTTTCAGTAACTGGCATACAAAGACATCTAAAAGATTAAATGAATCAAAGATCAGTTCTCTAAAAGATTCCTTAGAACGAGTGGATAAAAAAATGATTGAAAGTTTTTTTCCCCATAAATATTAGTCAAAAGCTTTGGTCACCTAGGTGGGTAATCTTGTTCCATGGCTAGAAAAACAATTCAGCTCCAGATATTCTTTAATAAACAAACGGATTTTGTATTCTTGGACTTGGCACATTGCCAAAAATTTTTGCGTGAACGCTGTAAGATCTGTTTCTATTTACGTGTTTATGCATGCCTGTATGTAAGTTACATACGTGTGATATTTTTCTACCTCATTGTGGTACTACCAAAATTAAATGGTAAAAGAGCACTATTTAATTGGGTTAAAGAAAAATAAGTGCTTATATAAATGAAGTATTCCTTGAACTTGTAGGAAGACAGAAACTAACAAAATTATTTTTCAAGTTATGTGCTCTAGAATAATCTTCAGTAAATGAAAGCTAGTTAAACATGTCTGTTTGATTAAAACAGGCATGACTATTGGATTATCAGTAACTTAAATATAATACAGATGCCCAATTTTTACTATCTAGGTTTATTAGCAAAACAAGCTCATGTTATCTCCATATTACAACATTTTTAAGCAATAAAAATAACTTAAGATAGTGGTTAGTTGCTTAATTTCTCATGTTTATAAGTGAGTTAAGTAGAGGCAACTAACATAAAATTCTTATGTGAAACACGTCCTTCCTGTCCCAGCATGTTTTATCATTTTTATCATGAAAGGCAGAAAATTAAGCTAAAGGAAATCTATATAAACAATTTAATTATCCATGCTTGGTTTAAAAGTTTAGGAGGATAGAGATACAATTTTGCCTCTTCTACAGTTTATTATTATAGAGACTAAATATACTTGGGGATGTTAGTAAACATGCCCTGTGCCACACTGACAAATTGTACTATGGAGAAACATATGCTTCTAAAACTTATAACTCACAGAATTGACAGTATATGAATTACTGGTGTAGCAGACAGTTCACAATCGCTTGTTTTCTAGTGTTCACTGAAAATTAAGGTCACAAAGGGTTAATAATTTTAATTAATGCATGTTATGAAAATTACTAGAAATAGCCGGGCTCGGTGGCTCAGCCTGTAATCCCGTGCCTTTGGGAGGCTGAGGTGAGAGGATTGCCTGAGCCCGCGGGTTCGAGACCCGCCTGGGCAGCGAGACCTCATCTCTACAGTAAATCAAAAAATCAGCCGGACGGATCGCCGGAGCCCAGCAGGCGAGGCTGCGGTGGCCAGGAGCGGCCACTGCACTCCAGTCTGGGCGACCGAGCGAGACTCCAACTCAAAAAAAAAAAAAAGAAAGAAAATTACTAGAAACAACAAGAGAAGCAAATCAGCATGCAAGTACGCAAAGAAGGAAAGATGTGCTTTTGTTAAGGAAAACTGTAAGGCATGAAGATGTGTTTTATTTTATTAGCAGAAAAAGTGGATAGCTTTTGTGCTAAAGTAGAATGATTGATTGTTCCAAAATGAGAAGGAGGAAAATCATAGGATAAAAGCTGAACGAATATGCGAATGAAAGAATCAAATGAATATAAGAATCAAAAGAACATAAATTGTGAAACAGGAATCTTAGGAAAGAGATGTCTATATGTGATCAAGAAGGCTAAGATTAGAAGAAATGTATTTAAATTTTTCTAAAAGTTGATCACTAGTGGCAAAAGTACACCGATGCAAAACTATAATTTGACCATCTCTGTTCCAATAACAAGGATTTCTTGAGTTATTGGTCTGCTCTTACTAGGAAATTGCAAAAAGCTTTTTTTAATCTTTTCGGTAATTGGTCTAGGAAACACAGATTTTGTGTTTTATCAAGATTACTTTCTAGGTGCTTCATGTTGTATTTTTTAGGTCTGGTTACTTAAAAAAACTGTTGTCTTAAGAGTTAGGTTTAAAAAAAAACGATGTAACTTTCTGTATTTGTCTTTGAAACCTTTTAATTATCAGTCTGGTTAAATGAATATCTATTATCTCACAGTAACCTATGGTCCTATTTTAATCAAGTTTCTTTTAACCTTTTGACATTTTTGACAACTTCCAGAAGCCAAATGGTAAATTAAGACTTTTGGACAAGGTTTTCTAGGAGTATTGGTCTGAGAATTTCCAGATGGGCTCCTGGAATATTCTAAAATAATTTGTTCTTCTTCCTGATAGACAATTGTTAAACTAATTAGGTTTATTTGATATGTTAAATTGCTTGAAAAGCATTGTCAAATAATACATAATACTGAACCTTGTAAAAATTATTTTGTATGCATGTTATTAACATTTGTCTCAAAAATTGTATAAAATTGGTAGAAATATGGCAGCCTTGGCAAAATGCTGTTAGTCACAATTTTAGTTATTATCTTAAAATATTGTATGCTGTAGAAACAAAATTTCCCATCAATTGCATTATAATAAACTCTCATAAGATTTCTGCTAAATTTAATTTGTCTAAAATTTTTTTTTCATCAGAAGTATTGAAGTTAATGTTTTAACACAAAAGAATCAATAAACATATTTTTGTCATCTGGATAAATCTTCTTTATCACAAGAGTTTATAAAGATCTTTCTAAAGAAAGAAAAAAATTAGAACATAAAAATATCAACGTTGTGTCAAAAACCAAAAACTTTACATTTAAATTTTATATAGTATTATGTGATCTGCTGATGGAAAAATTAGAAAATGAGTGATCATAGTTCTCCAGTCCCCTTTATTTGACCATTTTTTTTTTTTTTTGACTTATATGGTTTGCTTTACCTTGCCAAATATTCTTTTTTTTTTTTTTTGAGTTGGAGTCTCTCCCCATCACCCATGCTGGAGAGCAGTGGCACACTCACCGCCACCCCAGTGTCGACCTGCTGGGCTTGGGCGATCCTTCCGTCTCAACCTTCCAAGTAGCCAGAACTGCAGGCACGTGATACCACGCCCAGCTAAGTTTTTATTTATTGTAGAGATGAGGTCTTGCCAAGTTGCCTGGGCTGGTCTTGAACCCGCGGGCTCAGGCAATCCACTGACCTTGGCCTCCCAAAGTGTTGGGATGACAGGCTGAGCCACCGAGCCTGGTCACTTGGCCCAATATTCTAAAAAGTTATTATTCTATGACATAAATCTCACAGATGTTGAGTTTTATTTTTCCTGTAGTTAGTGGATTCAGTACCCATCAAACCCCACATTCTTTGCCACTGCTTGTATGATGATCTTTCTCCTAATTTATCTTCAGGTTGCTAGACTTTTCTGGAAAGGCTCATAGGTGTTATATTCAGGAATTCCTAAATGTTTCAGTCTGCAATTTTATTTCTTTTGCTAGCTTAAAGAAATTTGTATGTCTTTGAGCATATGTCCTGTGCCATTTGTTAAGTGTGCCACACCATGTGTCCTGATTTCTTTGGCTCAGATCATCTTTTTCTTCCACGTGTGTCATATGAGTCTACTTTATTAAACTCCTGGTCCACTTCCTTTACACACCCTTGATAATCTTGTACCTTTTTTATGTCTGTGGCTTGATGTTTATACCTTATTTATTGGTTTGAGAATGGAATTTGGATCCTCTGTTTTCTTTGCTATGCGGTTTGTCTTTTCATTATATTTGGTCCTTTATTTTAGCTTGGAGAGCTTATGTTATTAAATGTATGTTCTTAAGTTCATTTACAGCATGATGCATTTCTGGGGAATAATCTCTTCACTGAGTTTGTTTGATTCTTTTTCCCAAAATAAATTATTCATCTGGCTTATGCATGTCATCGATGTCATCTGACCTTGCTTCTTTCCCTCCCCTCCCCTCCTCTCCCCTCCCCTCCCCTCCCCGCCCCTCCTTCCTTCCTTCCCTGATTTAAGGAGTGAGTAGTTGTAATTTGCCTTTAACTACCATATCTGAAAACTGTCTTTCGGTGAGCTGAGTTTTATAGTCATGGTAGAGGAATTCTGGCCACTTTTTCAGAGTATGTTGGTGGGAAGAGACCAGAAAAGAGGTGATTTTGTTAAGACCTGAATTCAATCTATGTTGGACGACCTGGCCTCTGTTTTGTAATCTAAGATTTTGTTCTGTTTAGTTGGAGTTATAGTCTTAGTCTGGAACGGTACTTGAGGGGGGACCCCCCCCCCAAAAGTGGAATTTTTTTGGAGGGCAGATCTCTTGTAGTACAGGCTTTCTGTGCTAGGCAAGTGTTCTAGGAACCCATTGCCACCAGTGTACCAGCTAGCATTGCTGGGAGAGGCTGCATTTGGTTTCAGTAATTTATTTATTTTTTTAGACTCTTTCAACATGTTTGCCCATTTCATGATGAGTGATTTACAAGCACTTGTCCACACCACACTGAGTGTTCAGCAGTTTTTGAGCACTCAGTGTGTTTTGCTCCACCCTCCCTATTCACCCAATATTGCCCCAAGTGACTTTCTTTGTTAGTTTGTTTCCCCAGTGAAAAAAGTCCTCAAGGGGCAAACTTTTGCTGATGTGGAAGTGGTGAAACAAAAAATGGCAGACGCACTAAACGGCATCAAAATCAATCACTTCAGAAACGTTCTTGAGCAGTGAAAAAAGTATCCTGATGGGTGTATTGCATCAGACAGAGGTACTTTGAAGGTGACTGAAGTTTAAACAAGTAAAAATAAATACACAGTTTTTTATAAATAAATTCCAGGGGGCCTTTGGGGGAGGGGTCTCCGCTCATATTCGGGGATTTCAGATCATTTTCTTTCTTTCTTTTTTTTTTTTGAGTTGGAGTTGTAGTGATCTAGGACTTTATCGAGTCACACTCTTAAATATGTATATACTTGTTGCACAAGACAGTTAACCCAATGCTTTGTACAAATGCCACTTGATTAAATTTGAATTAAAATTGAGATTTTATTTGCTGTTTTAAAATGTTATCATTATTTATGATGTTAGTACCTTTTTAATATTTCAGAATAATAATAAGATTGATTGATTGATTAATTGATTGATTGAGTTGGGGTCTTATTTTGTCACCAGCCCAGGCTGGAGTGCAGTAGCACTATCATGGTTCACCACACCTCAGACTCCTGGGCTTAGGCAGTCGTTCTATCTCAACCTCCCTCATGGCTGGGATCATAGGTGTGTACCACCATGCCCAGCTAATGTTTTGTAGAGATGAGGTCTCACTAAGTTGCCTGGGCTGGTCTCAACTCCTGGGCTCAAGCAATCCTTCCACCGTGGCATTCCAAATTGCTTGATTATAGTCATGAGCCACCACACCTGACCTTTGTTTTTAATTAAGTGGCAATTTAAACAATGACAAAAAATTTCTTTTCTTGGCTGACATTTACTTTCCACAGTCTAGCAAGGACACAAGATAATAATTGTTAGATAAAAATTTTTATTCCATTTAGGAGTAGGAGTGTTCCACAGTTCCTGTTTAACTGGTGAGTTCTGGTTTGGGCTGAATCTACACTTTCACTTTTGAAGTCTGTCACTCAAATCCGAGAAAAAAATAGACTTACTCAAGCATATTCTTTTGTTTGTTTGTTTGTTTATCCACACTACTTAGAATATCCAGAACGTAGAATTACCCACACATAGATATACATCCAAAAAAATAGTTTCCAAACCCAGATACAGGTTTAGATCCAGTTGGTTGTATGTTAGAGAAACTGAGACTGAAGACATGATCTAATTAAATATTGTTGTGGATTTAGTGAGGAACACATGGGTGTACAATTTCTCCCCTCCAATATATCTGCCTATGGAAAACATTGTGGATCACGAGAAAACAAACACCTTGCATGACGTAAACTTTTATGACTTACACCCTTCCTTAAAGTGGATAAGGAAGCCTCCTCTATTGAAGTGAAATGGCCTCCTCTCTACTTCTGAAAATGTTCAAAACCCGTTAACATATAGTGACTATTCCATATTCAGTATATGATTATTGACTTGTTATCTTCTGTGATATCTTTTAAAGTTTGAGCAAATGAACATGTTCTTCTTTCAGCTGTGTTAGGCAGAATAAGATATGTCTAAATATGTATAGTTGAAAACGCTGCAGTGAAATCAGTTTCTTTTTTTAAAAACTTTTCCACTACTACCTAGTAATGATATTCCAACAGTGAAATCACTTCCTGAGTATCCTCTTTAAACGTTATGGTTTTTAGTACTATTTTGTAGCAAGACAGAAAAGAAAACAGTCGCTATGTTGTGAGAGAAAAAAAAGTCCTTTTGCATGACGAAATTTAAGCTGCCTATATTCACTTCTACTTAGATTTTTAAAAGTAATAATAGCATCAGTCCAACTTTAAATATCAAAATTTAAATAAAATTGGGTTTGATTTTTTTTTTGGCCAATTTAAAGGGAGCACTTCCTAATGCAGGATGGCTCTACTGATCTCTGTTTGGCTGGGCTATGCATACACCCCAGTCTCTGACTATATCATTGAATTGGCAGGCTTGATACTTGGCCCATTCCTTACAGTAAGTGACTCCCTGGGCTTGAGGTAAGAGCGATTGTAGGAGGAAAGGGTGAGTGAAAGCATCTAACCCTGCCTCTCTCGATCCCCATTCTCTGGTCAAATAGTCAATCCATCCCAGTACTCAATCTGGAGAAGAATGGCAGGGGTCGGCCCCACCCTTAAAGATGCACAAAATGCAGGGCGGATGTTTCTGTGATATCTCTGTTCACATTCTCAGTCTGTCCCCTGCATTGAGCTGACGGATCTTGGAGGAAGGCAGCAGACTATTACCAAGTCAGGCAAGTAGGAGCCCCAGTTTTAGATGTTAGATGTGATGTTGTTGCCAGATTAGATTAACACTATGGCCGGGCTCGTGGCTCAGCCTGTAATCCGGCACCTTGGGGAGGCTGAGGTGAGTGGATGGCCTGAGCCCGCGGGTTCGAGACCCGCCTGGGCAGCGAGACCTCATCTCTACAAGAAATCAAAAAATCAGCCGGGCGTGGTAGTGCGCGCCTGTAATTCCGGCTACTTGGAAGGCTGAGGCGGAAGGATCACCGGAGCCCGGCAGGTGGAGGCTGCGGTGGCCGGGAACGGCCACTGCGCTCCAGTCTGGGTGACAGGGTGAGACTCCAACTCAAAAAAAAAATAAAATAAAATAAAATAAAAGAAGATTAACACTATGGCAATTGATCTAATCTTTCAAATCTAATCAGAAAAGAGGATCTGAAGTAGTGTGCATGCATTTAGAACAGATTACAGAAAACTCTTGCAGTTTTACCCAAGGATATTTGACCTTTCCTGTCTTCTGCTAACCACACTGAGTCTACTCAGAATTTCTTCATGCCCGTTATCAATCTCTTCTCAGCCTCTTGGCACCTTAACCTCTGTTACTTATTAGCACTGTGACCTTCTATATGAGAGATCTATAATTTTCTAGGTCTCATTTCTTTATTTATCAATGGGAATATGAGTTATGCATCAGTTTTAGTATGAGGATTAAACAAGATCAGTTTTGTGTTTCCGTTAGATGACCATCAATAAGGTCAAGTACCTTGAACTTTGTGAAATGTAATCAGGGTCTAACTGAGAAAATAAGTAAGAAGACACAAAGAAGAAATTTAATGCAGGGAACTGGTTAAATAGGCGACGGAAAAGATGAGACTCAAACAAGAGGCAGAATGGGCCCAGAAATTAGCAGCAGCAAAAGTGTCATTAACTAGACTTGAAAGACAAAGAAATAAAATAGACGGATGTTTTCAGAGCCCAGGGGTTGGACCTGATGAAAACTGGAACCACCGTGATCTTGTCTGTTGGAAACCGAAGCCAAAGAGGAAATGCAGCCTTTTTCCAAAAGAGCTGACCAAACCAAAGGATGGAGAGAGAAATACTAGGGTTATCACCTTTCCCTGACCTTCCAATATCTTGCCACTCATTGGCCAAAAACCAATTGACATGGAGCCAGAGAAACACCACCTGCAGAGATCAGTCCAGAGAACAGGAAGGATCTGAAGCCCATCATGTTTTCTTCCATAAGAGGTCATGACAGCAGACCACATCCTTGTGAGTATGGGTGGGGTTTCCATAGTGGGAAAACATATTCTCACTACTAACTCTTATGGAATTAGATTCATTCTGATTTAGGAAGTGAGGAACTGGGAAGGCAAAATAATAAAATATTCATCAGCAATGAAAAGGAACAAACTAAAGAGACTTGCAGCAGAATGGACGAATCTCAAATGAATTATATTATGTGAAAGAGGCTAGACACAAAAGAATGCATACTGCATGATTTCATTGATATGAAAATCTAGAAACAGCAAAACCATAATGATGGAAAGCAAATCAGTAGTTCCTGGGAACCAGGGTATGGGGAAGAAGATGGACAGCAGACAGGCACAAGGAACATTTTAAGGGTGATGGATATTTTCTGGATAATGATTATGATGGGTACTACAAAACTACACGTATTTCTCAAACTTATAGCATATCTAAAATTGATAGTTATATGTTATGTAAAGTATAACTCAATAAATTCGACCAAAATAAATCAAATAGTCATATACATTCGTATTTTTTGCTTTTTAAAAAAGTGGGGTTTAATTGATTACTAAAATGTGAAAACTCTCCTGTTATTTAAATTTACAACCTCTTTCTTTTCTCAGAAACTCAGAAACTTGATTGCTATCATGTGAAAGACTGATTCTCTACATAATTTCATGTAATTTTTGTCATCTGGGTATGTCAGATAAACCAAAGCCTGATTTCTTGAAAATCACATTTAAAACTGGTTCTAACAATAGACACATGTCTGAATTATTGAGTCTGTCCTCCACGTTTTATCCAACTTTTCGTCACGAAAGCACAGACAGAGACAGCACAGATAGAGAACATGGTCCATAGGAGTTACACTTTTAGCACTGGCATCAGGTGCATTAATAATTAATTTCCTATAACACTATATAGACAGCAAGCAGGTTAGAAGGAAAATGACTGTCAAGAATCTGAATTCCACATGAAAGGCTTGTTTTGGAAGATTATTTCCAGAATCAAGAAACGATATGACTCTGTGACCTCTCTGGAGGGAAAATTTGAAGCATGCTTGCCTAAAATAGCAAAGTTGGACCTCTGAGATATGGAAAATGACAAACACATTGAAAATCTGGAAGAAACTGCTCAGGGGATTAAAAAAAAAGCAAAAAAATATAGTGCAGAGAAGAGTACTGATTAAACTCAGTATCACTCTGAAAAGGTGGGTGGTACAATCTGAAAGCCTAGTGTCAGGAACTGACTAGAATTCCTGGAAACACAATTTAGTGGAATTTTGGAGAGACTGAGGAGGAATTGACCATAATTGAATGCCATAGAGAACTTGCTTTCAAATACCAACACTACAGATAAGAGCCTCAAGGTAGGATTCAAGATACTCGGCCATTAGAGAAAATCCCTGTAGGGAGAGATTTGAACTGATGTCCTGGTACATAAATTGTTTTGGGAAAAGGAAAATCCTTGTTTCCTTGGAGCTAAGCTTGGAGATTCAGACTAAGAAGGGGAGTTGCTCGAAATACCAAAGAGTGCATATTATTGTTTCCTGTGCAATTGTCGGTAACACAATGAGATCCACTTATCTCCCTTGACATTTTGAAGGAACACAAGACTTCTGGGGAAGCAGGCGGCCGACATCATAGACTCTAATCTTGCCTCTGACATATACTCAAAGGAAATTTTCTGCTTCCTGGAATGAAGGAATTACTATGAACCTTACTTATTTGTTTGGAATTGTTATATCTTTTGGGAATCTCCATGTTTTTCATAACTTACCTCAGTCACAAAAGGTAGAATTGGAAGTTTGTGGAGCAGGTTTTTAGCCATTTAGAGTATGTCACTGAATGGTTTCATAAATATGAAGAGTGAGCTTTATGCATTGATTAATAATGCTAAGTGAAATATATTCAATTGTACCTGAGTTTCCAGCATTATGCAAATGTTTTTCAGTGTCTTAAAGCTGTATTTAATTAAGAAAGTGGGAACTTTGACAACAGAGTTTATAAAATTTTGCTGTAACTTCAGGGTGCTAATGCAAGATAGAACTAAAATGTTGTTTCTCAAGCTGCAACACTGAAACTTGATAGGCATGAAATTTTATCATCCTGAAATATGTGTCTATGGTAAATCATATTGCACCTTTAACCCAAGGGCCATGATAGTGGAATTTTAAATCAGTAAAATATCTATTACTTAAATAGCCCTTACTGTTTAGAAAAAACATAGGAATTCTTAGTCACTGGATTCTTATTTCAACCTTTCTGTCATAGGATTGTGATTTTAAAGGCATCATGTTTTAAGACATCTTATTCCATATAGCTCTGTTTTCTTTGAACACATTGAAATTGTAGATGAGGCAGTCAGACTAAAAGATGGAATGAATCTTGGGAGGTATTGGGGAAAAACCTGCACCGGGAAGCCAAACAGATGTCTGGATTGTGTTTTAATCCCTCAAGGCATTTCAGATGTCAACTGGCTTATGTTTCTGGACACTATCTGTCAGATCACACTGAACTATCTCAGTTTCATATTCTTAGGGATTGATTTCAACAATGAAGAACATGCCAGAACCCAGGGTTATCTGCAGTGAAAGACGACTTCGTCAGGCCTCAGCAGCTGAAAAATGACTGGATGACCATTTCTTCTTCAATGGAGGAAATTAAAGTTCGGGGTGGTGGTGTGAAAGTTATGAACAGGAAGCTGAAAAAGCAACCGGACACACTTCAGAACTTGCTGGCAAATATTTATAATCAAACGGAACGATTTCAGGGCACGTTAAGGACGAGGAGGAAACAACTGCTGCTGTGAGTACTTGGAGCACAGAGTTCTCACCTTACAACAAGTGGATGCCAAGCATTTCCCATCTACAGGGAGAATAATGTTGAGTTGGAATGAATACTTCGAATGAAAAGTATATGTCACAGAGGTGGAAAAACGGGAGATGAAACGAGGAAGGAATGACACATTTTTATCTGGCTCGTGGATTTTACGTTCATACCTCTTACTGCTGCATGTGCTGGAGGCAGTCAGCCTCTAAATTTATCTATTATATTAAAATTTAATTTCCAGGTGTGTCCCCCAGAGCAGGTGGTAATGTGGTTTCAAAATGGGAATCACCACTGACTTTAATAAAAATCTGAATAGTCACTGTGTTGCCTGATGCCTAACTTTATCTGAATCACAGCCGTTTAACCCTCAAACAGTTTCTCAGGCTTTTTACAAAAAAATTGTTTTAGTATTGGGGCAAGTTTTTTGTTGGAATAAAAAACTTTGATTAAGTGATC
The DNA here is from genome assembly GCF_000164805.1 of Carlito syrichta. NCBI lineage: Eukaryota > Metazoa > Chordata > Mammalia > Primates > Tarsiidae > Carlito > Carlito syrichta. Next base: position 50,665 of record NW_007245937.1, read on the forward strand.
TTCTGTGTACTGCAATAGAACCCATGCGGACACTCCAGAAATCTAAAAGAATGCAATTTTCAAGTTATTTTTCATAAATTATGAAAAAAACACTTTGATAAGAGCCATTATTTTATTAATCTCATTAAGGACGTCATGCGTATTTTGCTGTATGCCGAATAAGACATGAGCTACTACTCGGCATTTCCATGGAGGAAGAGGATTTATGTTAGAATAAGCTTTGGTTCTTTCCTAGTATTTTTTCTCATGTAACTCAAGAATAATATGCCCAATTTCAAGTCATCAGCTCTATAAAAACTGGCTTGCTCCTTTTTTAAAGCTATTTTTCAAATCTAAATTGAGCTTTTGACCATTAAAAAACATTCATTTTTAGAATAAAACATGCTTCCTAAGAGAAAAACTTGTATAATTTGGAGTTTATTCTAACTTCCAAATTAATTTTTTTAATTCTGAAGATAGTTAATCCCATTTTACAATTTGTATTTGTTTGAAATTTTACCAAAAAATAGTCTTTAAAACTTCAGATATGTTTTCTATTTATATGTAAAAAAAATCAAAGCAGTTTTTATGTGTACCAAATATTTTACAAGTTATTCTACATATTTGGACTATTATGCATTTGGCTTAGTAAAGTCTGAACTGTGGGAAACCACTAGGAAGCTTTTATTGGTTCCTCAACCACTGCCTTCAACTATGTTTCTGTCGACTCAACCTCTTACTTAAGAATACCTTGGTCAGGTTCTATATCTTTTTTTTTTTGAGTTGGAGTCTCCCTCTGTCGCCCAGACCGGAGTGCAGTGGCCGCTCCTGGCCTCCGCAGCCTCCCTCTGCTGGGCTCTGGCGATCCTTCCGCCTCAGTCTTCCAAGTTGCTGGAACTACAGGCGCCCGCTACCGCGCCTGGTTAATTTTTGCTTTATTGTAGAGATGAGGTCTTGCCAAGTTGCCCAGGCGGGTCTCGAACCCGCGGGCTCAGGCAAACCACTCACCTCAACCTCCCAAGGCGCGGGATTACAGGCTGAGCCACCAGCCCGGCTAGGTTCTATATTTTTATGGTCGCTTTAGAGTATAAAACATTAATCTCATCTCACTCATTTTAAGGCTCATGTCTTTCTTTTTTTACTTATCTTTAGTACCTTTTTGTTTTGTCACAGGGACTTAAAGAAATGCTGTCTGTTCTTTTCCTCTTTCTGTTTTCTCTTTCCTACTTTTTTTTTTTTTTTTACAAAAAAGGAGGAGGAGTAGTTTCTGTTTTTTCGTTCCTCATTTAAGGATATTGGAAGTTGCCACTCTATCCTAACAATTAGTGAAAAACTAAACAGACTAAAAAATAACTCACTTTCTTGGATCCATAAGAGAGTGAGGACATAGGGCAAGCTGTTGACCCCAAGACTGGAAGAAAGATAGACAAGCAAATATAGGCAGTCACAGTCCATTGGTGTAGAGACTGATTCACTAGAAGAAGGTGACCAGGGACAAATGCTAGAGCAATAATTAACAAACTGCTAGAGACTTAGTGTGGACATCTGGAAGTTTACAACTTCAGGGGGACCCGGTCATTGGGGGACTTCCACACTTTTGGAAGTTTTAATTGCAGAAGCGTCACTAGGTTTTATTGTAAATATAGAGAAAAATCCCCTTGTACTTCTGGTAGGGGCAGGGGAAATGGGATTGTTCTGGAATACTACAGAATATTCTCTTCTTTTTTTTTTTTAAACAAAGCCAGCCCCCATGGAAACAAACAAGCAACCAACAAAAAAAAAACTAATTAGCTGTAGCTTCACTTGCTGGAGTATTTTCAGAGTCTTTTTAACCCAGGGGAATAGGAAATCCCCAACTCCATCCAGCTCTAGCCTTCTGTGATGGAGAAGAAAAATACCCAACTCCAGGCCACACTAAGCATTCAGATCCAACTAAGGGGAGAAAAAAAAAAAAAGCCCTGAAAAAAACAATTTCACAGTAAGAGTCATAGGCTTATTAAAAGATAGACTTAATCAAAGGAATATAGATGCTTTCCCTCACCCCATATCTTACCAACACATTACTAAAGATCTAGTTACAAGTTTCTTTTACCCAGTATGCCATGTCTGGTTATTGAAAAAAATTACAAGGCATACTAAAAGGCAAAAAACACAATTTGAAAAGACAGAGCAAGTCACAGAAGCAGACATGAGAGGGATGTTGGAATTAGACTGGAATTTAAAACAATTATGATTAAGATATTAAGGGGCTTAATAGATAAAGTAGCAAGAACAAATGGGCAATGTAAACAGAAAGATGGAACGCCTAAGAATTAGTCAAAAGAAATGCTAGAGATGAAAAACATAGAAACAGAAATGAGCAATGTCTTTGATGGACTTATGAGTATACTGGACATGCCTGAGGAAAAAAAATGATCTGAGCTTGAGGATGCAACAACGTAAACCTTCAAAAGTGAAAGCAAATGAAACAAAGACTTCAAAAAGAATTCACAATATTAAAAGACTGTGGGTTAACTGCAAAATGCATAACATACACATGATGGGAATACCAGCAGGAGAAGAAAGAGAAAGAAAGAGAGAGAGAGAGAGAGAGAGGGAGGGAGGGAGGGAGAGAGAGAGAGAGAGAGAGAGAGAGAGAGAGAAGGAGGGAGGGAGAGAGAGGAAGAAGAAAGAAGAGATGGGAGAAATCTTTAAAATAATAACTGAAATTGTTCTCAAATTAATATCAGTCACCAAATTGCAGATCCAGGAAGCTCAGAGAAGACCAAGCAAAATAAACTCAACATAAAAGAGACAATGAAGGCAAATTATGTCAGTGATTAGGAAAGAGAAAGATGGGGATACATGAGAAAGTGATAAAGAAGATATGGAACTTTCTTGGATACAGATGAGAAAAAGAAACACACACACAAAAAATCACCTATTAAACTACAATATTGATAAAGCTTTGATTTTTTTTCAAAGTGGAAAGTAATTTTAACTAACTTTTAAATAATCTTAGTTGACTTTTGAAAAATGGCGCATGTGTTAAGCCGGGGACATAAATAATTTACTCAGAAAGTTATCTACTAATTTTGGGTCTCAGTATAAAAATGAAAGAAAACATAAAAGTTAGGCTGAAGGATAAAATCTACCAAAACACACACAAGAAGAAATAGACAATCTGAATAGGCCTAAGCCTATTAAAGAAATTAAATAAATAATTAATGATAACTTTCTAAACAGAAAATACCAGACTCAAATGAATTCATTGATGAATTCCGTCAAAATTTAAGAATAAGCAGGGCTCAGTGGCTCAGCCTGTAATCCCGTGCTTTGGGAGGCTGAGGTGAGTGGATTGCCTGAGCTCGCAGGTTTGAGACCCGCCTGGGCAACTTGGCGAGACCTCATCTCTACAATAAATCAAAAATTAGCCAGTCTTCGTAGCGCGTGCCTGTAGTTTCAGCTACTTGGAAGGCTGAGGCGGAAGGATCGCCAGAGCCCAGCAGGTCGAGGCAGCGGTGGCCGTGAGTGGCCACTGCACTCCAGTCTGGGTGACAGAGTGAGACTCCAACTCAAAAAATAAATAAAAAAAAAATTTAAGAATAAAAGTATGCCAATTCTCTACAATTTCTTTCAGAAGGTAGACAAAAGGAATACTTACAAACTCAAGATGTAAGTCCACTATAACCTAATACTAAAACCAGCCGAAGACATTACCAGGAAATGAAAATTATAGACCAATAGTTCACATGAACATAGTTGCAAAAATTCCTAACAAAATAGAACAATCAAATCCAACAATGTAAAAAAAAGAATGTTATGTCATGACCAAGTGGGATTTATTTGGGTATGTAAGTCTGGCTCAGCATTTGAAAATCAATTAATATAATGCATCACATAAACAAGCTAAAACAAGAATTACATAATCATATCAATGGATAAAGAATAGACATTTGACTAAATCCATCACCCATTCATGATAAAAACTCTCAGTAAAGTAGGAATAAAGGGGAACTTCCTCAACTTGATAAAGAATATCTATAAAAAACCTATAGTTTTATCATCATACTTAATATTAAGAAATTAGAAGTTTTCCCACTAAGGTCAGAAACAAGGCATGGATGCTGACTTTTCAACATCATACTGGAAGTTCTAGCTGATGAAATAAGACAAGAAAAGAAAATAAATAGCATACAGACTTGAAAAATAAATTTGTTAGATTTCATGATTATCACTAAATCAATGAACAATTATAGAAATGTTTTCAGATACAGGTTAAGATACAAAAATCAATATCTTTCTTATGTACCAGCAATGAATAAGTAAAATTTGAAATTAAAAACACAATATCATTTACATTAGCAACTACCCAAAATGAAATATTTAGATATAAGTATTTTAGCGAAATGAATATTTAATCTATATAAGGAAAACTACAGGACTCTGATAAATGAAATTCAAAAACTAAATAAATGGAAAAACACTTCATGTTTAGGCATAGGAAAACTCAATATTGTCAAGATGTCAGTTCTTCCCTGTTTGATCTACAGTTTTAATGCCATCCCGGTAAAAATATAAGCAATTTATTTTCTGGATATACACACACTGAGTTCTAAATTTTATATGGAAAGGCAAAAGATCAAAAATAACCAACATAATATTGAAGAACAAAATTGAAAGACCCACACCACCTAAAGTCAAGACTCACAAAGCTGCAATCAAGGCATTGAGCTATTGATGAAAGAATAAACAATCAGATCAATGGAACAGGAAGGAGAGCCCATAATAGGCTCACATAAATGAAGCCAACTGTTTTTTTCAGGTAACAGTCCTGGAACAACTGTACATTAACATACAGAAATAAACAATTAATATAAACACAGACTTTGCATCCTTTACAAAAATTAACTCAAAATTCATCATAAATTTAAGTTGAAGGTACAAAATTATAAAACTTCTAGAACCTAACAATGAAATTAAAACATCTGCTGTGAAAGAGTATTTCTTTCTTTTTTTTTTATTTTTTTTATTTTTTTTTTATTTTAAAGATGTGGGATAAAACTCAAGATTAGGTATAGGGCAGGTGGTCATTGTGCAGGTTAAGTTTGGCCTCCCTTTGGTCCCCACTTCGGTCCCCACTTCACCTGGTTTGGGATCAGTTATCATTGTTGTTATGTACTACTCCCTCAGCAGTTTCTGGCTACTGCCAATCCATTTCTTATAGTATTATGGTAAACATTCAGGGCCACTTATGAGTGAGAACATGTGATGGTCAGTTCTTTGTTACTGTGATAAATTACTGAGAATTGTAGACTCTAAATCCATCCAAATTGCTGCGAAGTTCATAATTTTTTCTTCTTTATGACTGTGTAATATTCTATCATGTATATGTACCATATTTTTAAAATCCAGTCCATTTTCAATGGGCAGCATGGTTGGATTCATGTTTTTGTAACTGTAAAAAGTGCTGCAATAAACATGTGTGTGTAGGTATCTTTTTTGCAGAATATGCTGGGTCATGTGGAAGGTCAATTTCTAGTTCTTCTAGGAATCACCACACCGTTTTCTATAGAGGTTGAACTAGTTTGTGTTTACACCAGCAGTGTAGAAATGCTCCCTTTTCCTCACCAGCATCTGTTGTTTTTTATTTTATCAAAGATGGCCATTCTTACTGGAGTTAGGAGGTATCTCAATGTGGTTTTGAACTGCATTTCTTTGATGATTAGTAAGACTGGGCATTTTTCATGTGCCTGTTGGATGCTCATATGTCTTCTTTTGAGAAGTGTCTATTCATGTCTTTTGCCCACTTTTTAATGGAGCTGTTTGTTTTTTTACTTTCGGCAAGTTTGAGTTCCTTGTAGATCCTGGATGTTAGGACTTTGTCAGATATACAGTTGACAATACAATTTATTTTTCCATTCTGTGGGCTGTCTCCCCACTTTCTTGATGGGTTGTTTTGCTTTGCATAAGCTTTTCAGTTTGATGAGGTCTTATTTGTCAATCGTGTCTCTTATGGCAAGGGATTTTATCAGGAATTGGTTGCCTATTTCAATTTCTATAAAGTTGTTACCTGCATTTTCTAAGATTCTTAACATTTGAAGTTTTACATTTAGGTCTTTGATCCATTTGGAGTTGATTTTTGTGTATGGCCAGTCAGTTTTCCTTGCACCACTTACTGAATAAGTGCTCCTCTCCCCAGTGGTTGCTGGGGAGGCTTCGTTGAAGATGAGTTGGTTGAGAAATTGAGATTTTGCTTCTGGAATCTCTATCCTGTTCCATTGTTCTATATGCCTGTTCTTGCACCAATGTGAGGCTGTTTTGATTATTGTAACCTTATAATAAAGTTTAAAGTCTGGAAGTGTGATACTTCCCACTTTGTTTTGGCTATTCGTGGTCATTTATGCTTTCATATGAATTTTTGTATTGTTGTTTCCAGGTCTGAGAAGAAAGATATTGGTAATTTAATGGGTATAGCATTGAATCTTTAAATTTCTTTGGGTAGGATGGACATCTTAACAAAGTTGATTCTTCCAATTCATGTCATGGAATATTTTTCCATTTGTGTCAGTTTTGACTTCTTTAAGCAAGTTTTGTAGTTTTAGTTGTAAAGGTCTTTCATTTCTCTGGTTAGGAAAATGCTGAGGTATCTCATTTGTTGTGGCTATTGTGAATGGGATTGTGCTTTTTATTTGGTTCTCTGCCTGTTTGCTGTTGGTGCAAAATGTGACTGTGTTTTGCACATTTACCTTGTACCCCGAGACTTTTCCAAAGTCCTTTATCAGTGTGAGGAGGTTTTGGACAGATTATGTTGGCTTTTCAAGGTATAGGATCATTTCACCAGCAAAGAGGGATAACTTGACTTCTTCTTTTCCTATTTGGATACTGCTGATTTTCTTCTCTTGTCTGATTGCTCTAGTTAGGACTTCCAACACTGTGTTGAACAGGAGTGGTGAGAGTGGGCAACCATGTCGTATTTCAGTTTTCAGGGGAAATGGTTCCAAGTTCTGTCCACTTAGCAATATGTTGGCTGTGGGTTTCACATAGATGTATGTAGTGCTATTTTGAGGTATGTTGCCCCTATGACTGGGTGTTTGAGAGTTTTTATCAAGAAGGGATGCAGATTTTATCAAAAGTTTTTTTGTGTCTATTTATATAATCATGTGGTTCTTGTTTTTACATCTCTGACAATCGTTTGTATTTCTTTGGAGTCATTTGTGACCTGATCATTTGCATTTATGATTGTGTTTATTTGGGATTTTTTTCTCTTTTGCTCTCTCAATCTGGCTAGGGGTCCATTAATCTTGTTTACCCTTTCAAAGAACCAGCTTGCTAATTTGTTGATTTTTTTCTGTGGTATTTTTGTCTTTCATGTCCCATATTTTTTATTATTCTGCTGAAGTTAGGGTTTTGATGACTTGCCTTTCCAGCTTCCTTGGGTGATTTGTTAGGCTGTTAACTTGTTTCTTTCTATTTTCTTGCAAGATGTGTGTTCGTAGAGATACAAATTCCTCTCTTAATACTTCCTTCATGGCATCCCAGAGATTTTGGTAAGTTGTGTGTCTTTATTTTTTTTATTTGTTTCCAGAAATCTTTTAATTTCTGTTTTTATTTTTGTGTTGAACCAGGAGTTGTTCAGCATCATGCTGTTTGGTGTCCACGTCTTTGTGGGTTTTGGGGAAATTTTATTGGTGGTGATATTTATTTTTATTCAACTGTGGTCTAAGAAGGTGCATGGCAGTATTTCAATCATGTGAAAATTGTTTCTGCTTGGTTTGTGGCCAGAAATGTGCTTGATTTTGGAGAACGTTCCATATGCTGGTGAGTAAAAAGTATACTCTGTGACTGTTGGGTAAAGTGTTCTGTAGGTATCTACTAAGTCCATTTGATCAAGCATCAGGTTGAAGTTCTGGATCTCTTTGTTGATATTTTGCCTCAATGATCTATATAGGGTTGTTAGTGGAGTATTTAAGTCTTCAGCTATGATAATGTTAGAGTCACTGTCTTTTTTAAGTTTACTCGGTAGCTGTATTCTAAAAGTTGGTGTTCCTGTATTGGGTGCATATATGTTTAGGATGGATATTTCTTATTGATGGATTGAACTATTTATTGTTATTTAGTGTCCTTCTGTATGTTTTTTAATTTTTGATAGCTTAAATGTTGCTTTGTCTGATATTAAGGTCACAACTCCTGTCTTCGTTTGTGATTTATTCACCTGAAAATTTGTATTCCCTCCTCTTACTTTGAGTTTATGGGCATCCTTTGTGGTAAGATGAGTTTCCTGGAGACAGTAATTACTGGGTCATGTTTTTTTCATTCAGTTTTCCATTCTATGTTTTTTCTGTAGTGCATTTAGTCTGTTCATGTTCAGGTCAATTGTTGAAATGTGAGAGTTTATCCCTGTCATAATGCTTTTATAAGGTTGTTTTGTTTTTGTTTGGCTGTTGTGTTCATATATGTTTATGTTTTAATTTTTCAAGTATGATGTGTGTTCTGCTGCTTCTGTGCTTGTTTGTGATCAAGTGAAGTATATGGTCTTTCTTGTAGGTGAATTACTATGTGTGTAGGGTTGGTCTTGTCATAAGATGTCTTGCAGGGGTTCTCTGAATCTCTTATGCTTGTATAGTCATCTCTCTGACCAGATGAGGAAAGTTTTCTTGAATGATCTCATGAAATGTTTGTTCCTGTGTGTTTTCTGTTTCTTTGTCTATTTCAAGTAGTTCGATCAGATGTAGTTTGGTTTCTTGATAAAATTGCACATTTCTTGGAGAGTTTCTTCTTTCTTCTTAAGTTTTAAAAAATATTTTTAGTAGATTGGGCTAATTCCATCTTTTGGTCTTCGAGCTCTGAGGTTCTTTCTTCTGCTTGGTCAATTCTGCTTCCCATGTTTGTCAGTTTGTTATTTATTTCTTAGATGGAGCTCTATATTTCTAAGTATGCTTTCTTGAGTTTGTCCAGCTCTGTTGCAATTTCACTTAGCTTTAGCTCTTGCATTTCTTGATTTTTATTCATTCTATCCAATGAATCTCTGATCTCCATAAGTAGCTTCTGGGTACCGCCGTTCTTGGAGATTGCCATTGGAGATTGCCATTGTTCTTTCTAGCACTGACTTTTTGTTGGGGCTCTGAAGGGTACTAGCAGTTCTTCACTAGTTTTTCATCATTTGTATCAGTTCTCTTATCTTTCTCCTTATTTATGTCGCTCAGTGGAAAATGGAGAAGTAGTCACTTCTGATTTTGGCTCTACTTTTTCTCCTTCCTTGAGCAGGGGTTCTGGGTTTGTTCAATTGTGAAGTAGGGTTGGGGGTGGTGCACTGTGCTGTCTCTTTACAATTTTGAGCACTTATTAGGGGATGCGGGACTACAAGGATTCTGAACCCATTGACAGGTCATAATGTTTGCTATCTGGTGAATGGTCCAGCTGGGAATTACTCTCTGTCTCTGCACAATATGACCTTACAGTGGATATGTTTGCATAGCCCTTGAATCCAAGACAGGATATAAGAGGGAAAAGAGAGGCGAGAAGGACAGAAAAAAGGGAAGGGAGGAGAAAGGAAAAGAGGAAAGAAAAACAGAAAAAGAAAAAAGAAACACACACAAAAAACAGAGAGAGAGAACAAAGAAAGAGAAATAGAAGGAAAGAAATGAGAGAATCAACCGACAAAGCAACGAAACAAGATAATCAAACAAACAAACCAATACCACCACCAGCCTCCCTCTTGGTCAGTTCTGCTGTCTGCGTTTATCACCCAGTAGCTGGCTCAGGATGGAGGGTGGATTGTCTGGGCTTCTGCAACTGCCATTACCCACCAGGGTTTGTGCATTGGGGGCAGTGTTCTCTGAGGTTGCAGCGATCAGCCCCAACACCATGCAGAGATTAGCTCTTGGTCTCCAGATGCGGTTCTGCTATTCTGCAGAGGATGTCCTGGAGCACTTATTAGAGAGTCTGCTCTGTGTCTCTGTTGGCTGCTGTTTCTGCAACTATTGGGGTCAATAGCTCCCTCCTCGGCAGTTACCAGTCTCCAAATCTCAGAACTTGGTGTGAAGGCTCTGGAGCCCAGTCCAGGCTCAGGGTGGGCTCTCCCTGCTGCTTCCTTGGGGGTCTGCCTCAGGCTCCCTCCCTGCATTCCCTCTGCAGCCCTCGCTGCCAGTGTTCAGCTAGCTCCAACAGATCTTTTGGGGGAAGAGCTCCCAACTTGCCTGCTGCTAGGTCTTCTGCTCTGATTGCATGCATCCGTGTTTGGTCCAGTGTGAGGGTGGGTGGGGCGTCTGTCTCTCCAGTATCTTCTCTGGGAAAATAATGGTCAATTTCAGAGGGGCACGGAAATCATTCTTCAGTCTCAGGAAGCAGAGATAAAAGAGGTCTCTTCCCAGTCCCGGGACAGAAATAATCGAAAGAGAATTTCAAGAGAATGGTAAATTAAGCCACAGAGTGAGAAAAAATATTTGCAAAAGACACATCAGATAAAGGACTTATTATTTTAAATAACTCCTACAACTAAATAGGAAAACAAAAAACCCAATTAAGAAATGGGTCAAAGACCTTAACAGACATCAAAGAAGATATACATGTGGCAGATAAACACATGCAAAGATGCTTTACATCATATGCTATAAGAGAAATGCAAATTCAAACAGCAATGAGATATTATGATTATATTTAGACATCTATTAGAATGGCCAAAATCCAGAACACTGACAACCTCAAATGCTGGCAATGTGAAATGACAGGAATTCTCATTTATTGCCTATGAGAAGGGAACATGGTAGAACCACTTGAGAAGGCAGTTTGATGGTCTCTTATAAAACTAAACATACTCTTACAATATGATCCATCAATTTTACCCCTTAGAATTTACCCAGGAGTTGAAAATTTATGTCTGCACAAAAGTCTGCATATAGATATTTATAGCAGCTTTATTCATAATTTCCAAAACTTGGAAGCAACCAAGATGTCTTTCAGCAGGTGAATGTATAAATAAACTGCAGAATATTTGTATTTAGGCAATTATATATATATATACATATATATATGTGTGTGTATATATATGTATATGTGTATATATGTATATGTGTATATATATGTATGTGTGTATATATATATATATATGTTGGGAGCCAACATATGTAACCACACAGCTGAGGCCTATGAAGGCCTATTCAGAAGGTCGCCTCTGAGACAAGGATATAACATCAAGTGTGTACATATGAATAGTAACCAGTGTATTATAAGATAACAGAATTTTCAATACTAGGAAGTGACAGTCTAAAATAAAATCTTATTATATCCTATGAAAAATGCACAGCAGAATTATTTTATATCTCTTTTTCTTTCTAAACTGTTTTTCTTCTTAAGATTTTTTAACTGTTATTTCCTGGTAAACTGATTGATTAGCTTTTGTTCCAGTATGTAGTTTCATTTGGGGTTATGATTAGACGTTATAACTGTGATAATAGTTGTATTATGTTGCTTTTGGTCAAGCAGAACGTTCTTGGTTTTTGTACGTGCAATAACTTTCAGCTTGCTTCAGTCCCTGGCTGTCGTTATGGCAACTGTGCAGTTCATTGTTTTAAGTGGCATGG
>NW_007245937.1:62476-83256 GCF_000164805.1 Carlito syrichta
AATGTAGTAGGTTATAAGAATTATAAAAATAAATAGTATAAAATTAAGGTAATAAAATTAAGTCATTTAAGTAAACTTATAGATTATAGTATAGTGTTAAGTTAATAATATTAATCGTCAAAAATATTAAAAGTTAGTAAAATTGGATTGAACTTAGAGTTAACTTGGAAAGTTTTTTAATCAGGGTTTAGAGCTTAGAGTATAATATGAATGATTTATTGAACATTGTGGAAAACATTTTGAACAATCTGTATTGAAATTGTGCACCTGTGATTCATACATCATGAAATTGTAATTGTTCACTGGGAACCTGAAAGTCTTGTGATGGTACATGATTTGTAAAGCGTGTTACACATCAATGAACTTGTATGCCCCCAGCAAGTAATTGTCACACTGCTGGAGATTATAGAAAATGGTATATAAGTTGGAAAAAGTTTGAATAAAATTGGCTTCAGTCTTGGCCAGACTGTTCCCAGAAGAGCTGCCTCCATGTGGTTTCTTCTCTCCGTTCTGATTCACCGGTGCGGTCCTAACCCCCCCTTGGTCAGTGCAGGTCACCGACATATATATAATTTTTTTTTTGAGTTGAAGTCTTACTCTTGTGGCCCAGGCTGGAGTGCAGTAGCTTGCTCATGGTCACCACATCCTTGACCTACTGGACTCAGGCAATCCTTCTGCCTCAGCCTTCCAAGTAACTGGAACTACAGACACACTCTGTGGTGACACTGTGGTGACACCTGGCTAGTTTTTGTGATTCATTGTAGAAACAAGGTCTCACCAAGTTTCCCAGGCTGGTCTTGAACACCCAGGCTCAGGCAGTTCTCTCACCTCGGCCTCCCAAAGTGCTGGGATTGCAGGCTGAGCCAGCATGCCTGGCCATAATATATTATTCAGGGCAAAAAATAAACAAGTCATCACACCAAAAAGAAACCTGGAGTAAACTTAAAGGCATATTGCTAAGTGAAATAAGCCAATCTGAAAAGTCTGCCTACTGTATGATTCCAACTATATGGCACTCTAGCAAAAACAAAACTAAGGAATGGTAAAAAAAAAAAAATCAGTGTTTGCCAGGAGCTGGGGTAGAATAAAGGAAGGAAGCATACATAGCAGAGCACAAAGGATTTTGAGGACAGTGAACATGCACCATATACCTTATGTACATCTAGCCAAACCCATAGAATTTACAACACCAAGAGTGAACCTTAATGTAAACTAGGGACTATGGGTGATTATGAAGTGTTAATGTAGGCTCACTGCTTGTGACATGTACCCTCTGGTGGGGCCTTTTATGGGGAAGGTGATTCATGTGTGGGGGTAGGGAATACATGGGCAATCTCTGCTCTTCCACCTCAATTTGGCTGTGAACCTAAAACGACGTTAAGGCTGCCTTCTGTGTGGTGAGTAGAGTGGGATCTTCTCATTAGAGACTCCCTGTCTCAGGGATGAAGTTCTATTTGTTTTCTTTCTAATCACTTCTCGGGGTCTGTCCCTGACGATTCACTCCAAAGCCTCTTACTCTGGCATACGAGGTGGCCATCTTAGGCTCGTGGGAGGTCTTGTCTGGGTATAGACTCTTCTTCCCCTATACCTGGCTTCTTTCTCCTTCCCTCTCCTCAGGGGGCAGCCTCTGGCCAAGGCTGATCTCTGAAGGGTATACATATTTCCGGTAAGACATCTTGGGATGCAGAAGACGAAGCAAAGTTGAAAACAATGCAGCCGTCACTCTTAATCAATGTGATTATAAGCACCATAGAGGAACTTGAATGACTAATGTGATTGCTTTGGTTTATAAAATTGCTTGCTCTACTGCCCTGAGGTAGGGATTCTTCACTGACCTGCCACCATCAGTGCCTCTAGTAAGTATTAAAGAACCAGTGTCTTTTCCTGCTGGATCTTCAGGTGACTTTTTTTGGAACAGGTAAACAATTATACATAAGTCTTCTCGGATTTGGGGTACCTCCCTGCAATTGCCGTGGCCAGCAGGCTGTTCCAGAGAAGACTCTGGCTGTAGTGATGACTGGAGAGACAGAGGGGAGAGGAATATAGCTGGAAGAAATACCAGTGTATCACTGGGGGGAATGCCAGGCTGGGCTGCCGGTTCAATGTGGCTCGCAGTGGCCGCTTGATAGGTGGCTGGGGGTCACCGTGGAGTTTGGGGACACCCTGAAAACACTGGCCAGACTGCTGGAGTTATTTATTTATTTAGATGAGAAGATATAGTTTATTTAGAAAGTAAATTAGAAAGAGAGAGAGAAAAAGAGGAGATCTACCTCCCCAAGGTAGGGAAAGGGGACCAATGCTGGGAAGCATGGGGACAGATAGCCCCAGTTCAAAAAGCACACGGCCATACCAGAGTCTCATAAGGCAACGGCAGTGACGATGTCCTGGCATTATTAGAAATGGTTGAGGAGAAAGAATACTTTCAGAAGAAAGAAGATAGCTATGCGATTGGCCCCTGCTGTGTACTCTCCAAGGGGCTCATGGGCCAGAGACAGCTGCTAGGAGGCAGGGGCAGAGATTGCAGGAGAAGACAAGACTGGAAAGAGACGCTCGCTCAACTCAGGCAGAAAGCAGGAGCCTGCTGAGTCACTGGCTGGAGCAGACAAGTGACCAGCCATGTGACTTAGCACGATGCTTTGTTAAATGTGAAAGAAAAGCAGTTGCCTGTGGTGCACGTCTGCAGTGTGGTACGTCCTACAGAAGTGGGATCCCAGGGGGAGAATTAGACGCCTCAGTAAAGGAAGATGAGATAAAGGGGAGAGAGATGAGGGCTTGGCTAGTGATTATTCAGAAAATAAAGACATAACCGGAGCAGGCAGAGGGCCAAGAGCCAGCACACCTGTCCCCACCCCTGCAGTCTACGCACTCCAGCGTGTGCTCGTATACTTCAGGGGAGCTAGTAAGGCTGGCAGGAACATTTAGGCAGAAAAGGGGAGCTCAAAAGGTGAAAGAAAACCCCAAAGGGAAAAACAGCTGCAGAAGGTGACCCACAAGCAAATGTGGGCAGATTGATGAAGGCAGGGGTGGATCCTAACAAGACAGATAAGCAACCCAACATGGTATGGGAGGAAGCTCAAACCCCAAAGCAAAGAGCTGGCAGGGAGACAGTGGCGGGGCAGAATGGAAGTGTGTAGGGTCCCTGGAGGTTGGGCCTGGTCAGCGCCACTCACCTCGTGGCCATGGAGCCCAGGTTGGAATACAAACCAAGGCTTGGTTCGTTGCCGGAATCTCTTTGCTGTTGACTATAACTACATCGCGGTGAGTGGTGTTGCAACACTTAGTGCATTCTGCACAACCTGAACTACAAAAATCAATAAGAATTCCTCGGATGGTAGCCGATGTTGCTGATATTTTGGACCAACCAGGGGCACAAATGGACTTTTAGTGGATTTGGCTAATGCTTTCTTTAGTATTGATGTTTGTGTAGATTGTCAAGACCAGTTCACATTCACCTGGGAAGGAAGACCGTGGACAGTCACAGAGCTGCTGATGGGATCCTTGCACAGCCTTACATCATGCCATGACACGGTTGCTCTAGATTTGGAAAATCAGAGGCAACCTGCATCAGTGTCTCTGTTTCATTGTATAGATGATGCCATGCTAACCTCTGATTCTCTTATAGACCTAGAGCAGGCGGCACCCTAGCTGATTTAACACTTGCAGGGGAACCATCGGCTATTGTTGACAGGATCCAGGCTTTCCCCCGACCCCACACGCCCCAAGCAGATACAAGAGTTTTGGGACTTGTTGAGGTATTGGAGAGAATTGATCCCACACTTAGTGCAGACAGTGTGACCCTTATATAAATCAGCCAAAAAAGGATTCTGATGGGACTTAACAGAGTAGTGCTAATAGGCATTCAGTGTTGTCAAAGCATTGTGGCTACCGTCCAGACATTGGGCATTCTAAACCAATCCCTTCCATGGGAATCAGATCCAAATGTTACCAGGAGGGATATGCTCAGGGGCTTTAGCAGCGGCAGGAGAAAGCTCGACTTCCCATTGGCTTTTGGTCACAGACCTGGAAAGGTGATGAATCCTGTTGGCTACATCATAAGATGAAACATGCTGGACCGAAAACACTGGGAAGGTGCAAAAGCTTGGGGGAGCCCCATTAAATACTCTCACATAGTGACTACTTGCAGTGATTGCTCTGTCTGTGCCTAGAGACACCCACAGAGACTGCCGACAGAAGGTGGGCATATCAAGCAGGGCTGTGAGCCTTTGGCCTGCTGGCAAATGGACTGTATCGGCTCCCTTCCCATGCTGGAAGAGATTCAGTTTGCCCTCACTTGTGTTGACACTGCAGGATTACTGCAGGACTTCCAAAGCAAGTGAGCTAGACAGTGCTCAACCAACAGAGGATTGTCACAGCTCCTGGTAGCATATGGCTCCCTGGAGTCACTGAGAGCAATCAGCAAACCCCTACTCCTGGACTTCAAATACAACGATGGGCTGAATGGCTACACATTGACTGGCAGTTCTATCTGCCTTACAATCTCACGGCCACCGGTCTAATAGAAAGATACAATGGCTTGCTAAAGGACGCCTTAAAGACAGATTAACACTCATTGCAGGGGTGGATGAACCAACTGCTTGAAACAGGCTACACTGTCCACGAGAGACCCTGTGCTGGCCATCTAGCACCATTCGACATGCGGACACTACTGTAAGCAACATCTCTGAGGTTGCAAATCTGAAATCAATAGTCATCATTGTGACCAAGCTGGGAAAGCCAGAATAATTTGTTGCTGCCCACTCACAAGACACAGGTCCTGGAGAAGCTGCTCTCCACTGGCCTGGGAAATTCAATCTGAACCCTGTGGGTGCTCCCTGCTTGATCCCTGGGGAGAGGGGATAGTTCATAATTTGATTATTCATCCTATAATTATGGGAAAATGCACAAATGTTGTTAAGTATAATAATCCCAGTTGCCCGGCTGGGTCTCCAACCTGCGGGCTCAGGCAATCCACTCACCTCGGCATGCCAAAGCGCTGGGATTACAGGCTGAGCCACCGAGCTCAGTGACTATAATCATTTTTTTTTTTTTTTTTGAGTTGGAGTCTCACTTTGTCGCCCAGACTGGAGTGCAGTGGCCGCTCCCGGCCACCGCAGCCTCGACCTGCTGGGCTCCAGCGATCTTTCCGCCTCAGCCTTCCAAGTGGCAGGAATTACAGGCATGCGCTACCACGCCCAACTGATTTTTTGATTTATTGTAGAGATGAGATCTCGCTGCCCAGGCGGGTCTCAAACCCGCGGGCTCAGGCAATCCACTCACCTCAGTCTCCCAAAGGTGCGGGATTACAGGCTGAGCCACCGAGCCCGGCTCAACTATAATCATTTTTATGTGGCAATTTGGGACACCCCCACTATCCTTTCATGTCATGGACAAGAGGGTTCCTGGGTCTGATAGGGCATGGTATTCTGAGGAGGACCCCACAAAGTGTCATGGTGTTGTCACAAGACAGGAATGTCGCTTGTGGTTTACCTGATAATCAGAATTCACTTTTGCCTGTTCCTCTCAAATGTTAACATTATGATTTGTGGTTACTGCATTAAAATTTGGAGCCAGCAAGATGGTGTAAGAATGGCTACCTTCCTTGGGGTCTGCTAACTCACCTCCTTTTTGTTGCTCATGGAGGCAATACACTTTCTGCAGCTACCCCCCTTTCTGTTTTGTCCTATTTTATCACCCTTAGTCTCAGCTCTGGGAATACATTCCTCCAATGTGCAGCGATCCCAGCCTGAGAGCACAAGTCAGAATACTGGGTCTGCTCAAAGTTCCCAATATGCAACCTCAGGGAAGTCGTAAAGGATGAAACTGGCCAATGAGTCAGAATGGAACTCTTTCTGTCAATGGGAATCACCCTGGGACACCCAACAGGGCCTTGGTGGAGACAACGAGACCAAGAAATATATTTTCTCCTTGGTGAAAGCACAGGTCAATAAGACTCATCCCTCCTTGGGATACTTGGCATTGGATGGGCTAAGATGGCTAACAACTATACAGATAGAGATCAGAAGCCACATCCCGCTATGCATTGAGGGCCCTAATGTCACCATTGATGAAACTGCCTGGGAAGTAGGCTGGACCCTAAACGTCTGTGCCATACTTACAACTGAATACTGCGTATTCACTCTTGACAATGGTCATAATGTGTTCGTGGTCCTTGGCGTCCTGAATACTTAAATCCGTGCTGTTTCCCAAATTACTGAAGATCTCTTTTCCAAGTGGTTTGGATCACTAAACTCTTTTTGGCAAGAAGTAATCATAGATGTTATAATCACATAGCAACTTTGCTGTTCAGATCCTGTGCCCTTTATGGTACATTCAGAATATGGAAGCGATGTTTGACTTGTGTTTCCACCTCAGGGAACTTGTGGAAAATCAATGCCATGTGAGGAGTGTGAGGGTGGAAAAAGTCAATGTTAGGGTGGGTAGGGGGCATTGTTCAGACATAGATGGTTTCCCCGCATAGCCGGCTTCTTCCTGTGCCCTCTCTCACGTAGAGACCTTCAACCCTTGGTCTCTGATAGATACACATATCCCAGTAATAAATCATGGGATGCAGGTGACCAAGCAAAGCTGAAAACAAGGTAGTCATCATGTTTAATCAATGTAACTGTAACCACAGTATAGGGATTTGAATGATTAGCTTGATTGCTTTGATTATAAAACTGCTTTCTGTATGGCCCCAAGGTGCAGATTCTTCACCAATCTGTCATCATCAGTGCCTTTCTCTGCTGGACCTCTGAGTGACTTCTTGGAATTGGTTAGCATCATGTACAAGTCCTCTCAGATTTGAAGTTACTGCATTAAAATTTGCAACCAGGAAGATAGTGTAAGAATGGCTACCTTCTTTGGGGTCTGCTAACCCACCTCCTTTTTGTTGCTCATGGAGGCAGTACACTTTCTGCAGCTACCCCCTTTTTGTTTTGTCCTCTTTTTCCCACTCTCTTCTCCCCTCATTCAAAACATGCTGAAGAGGATCAATAAGTCCACTTTGTAAGCTATTGTCCAACTAGGAATGAAATAGCTGTGCTCTTTGTGGGGCGCTGGGAAGTAGGCATCTTCTTGGCATCAGGGAAGAAAAGTTAAACAAGTGTCCGTCTCCCCAACTTCAACAATTTTATTTCAGACCATTCTTTTCTTTCCAACCCTGCTTATGCTGCAAGAGAGAGAGAGACTTGTGATGGCTAAGGAAAGCAGTGGGTTCAGAAACCACTTAATAACCCTTGGAGGAAGGATTCCACTTGCTTGCAGGTTTCTGTAGTTTGTGACATATAGGATATTTCTTTACATTCAGACTTGATTCTTAGTTACCAATTCAAGAGCAACAAAAAACATCTCATTCATCATGTTGCTGCCCTAATAATATGGACTAAACAACTTTATGATATAGCTCTATCCACATGTAAGTACACTTGTGAGTGACTGTGCTTATGTTCACTCGCAGTCCCATATTGTTAAGGAATAAATGATTTTAGAATGTTAAAGATCATCCAGGGATGTAATTTGATTTTTTTTTAGCACCTCTGACTTTTTTCTCCATCAGTCCACAATGTCCTTCACATCTGACATGAGTGGCTTCTAACTACATTCTCCATGAAACTCCCCCTCTTTTCATTGTCTGGCCACCCAGGTGCAAGACCATCCAAACTCCCTTTAAATTGTTGCTTACGATTTATTATCTGCTCTTTCAGAAGACAGATATCCTCCTTACTCATTGTCATGACTGATGCCATTCTAGGCCGATCTCCATAAACTTAAGTCGCTACAGCACCCTGACTCCCGTTTGACTCAAGTGCACTTTCCATGTATTATATGAGCTAGGATAACTTTATTTAAAAGAACTTTTGCAGGGCTTTCACCTATTCAGAAGAACATGGTCATCTTTCCATAATCAAACTCTGTAATAAGACTGCTAAAGTCTCAGTGATGCTGTCCTACCCTATCTAACCAAGCATATTTTTTTTCAGCACTAGAGAGTACTTTGCACCAGCCTTGCCTCAGACACACCTGTATCTTCTTGTCCTCAATGTATCTGTGAGAGAGGAGGAAGGAAGAAACTGGCCAGGCAGATAGTTAGGGTAGGTCCCTGGTAGAACTTCCTCAAACCAGGAATCGTCTAATGCATGTAGAACCCGACAGCAAATTCTGGACAAAATTCCATGGACCACATTGAGAACTGCCATCCCATGTTCTCTCCCGATTGGCCCTTATCCTCTTCTGATTGATCTTTTACACTACCATGCCTCTGAGTGATTGGTGCATTTTCAAGCCCACCCACCAACCAATCAGTGTGTACTTCCTCGTTTTGAGCCCAGAAAAACCCCTGAATTTAGTCCGATCTCAGGCAATCCACTTTCGGGTCCCCTCTCACTGCCAGGAGCGTTCCTGTTGCTTAATAAACCCTGACTTACTCACTCTGCAGTCTCCATGCTCCTTATTCCTCTTGGTGGTCGACAAGAAGTCGGAACTCACTGAACTCAAAGAGCTAGACCTGCCGAACTAAAAGAACTGTACTCACTGAACTCAAAGAGCCATAACAAAACTCAGAGAACTAAAAGAACCATAACAGATGTCGAACTAAGAAGCGGCAACATTTCTTGGGGGCTTGTCTGGGGTCATCGGAAGAATGAGTGAAAGCGGATCTATGACTCTTTACCTGCATTTCAGAGGTTTCTCAGCCTCAGCTTTCCCAGCGCATTTTCTGTCTTTTGGGATTGCCATGGCCACTCTCCACTCTTTACGTGGGTGTTTTTACAGCCCAAAGAGATAATATTACTGAGGAGAATGAGTGACTGGCTTAGCCAGCTGGAGTGTAGCTCAGAGCAATGTTGTTTTTGTCTCTTCCTAGAAACAGGGGTATATAAAGATTTAAAGAATTTTCTCTCCCATAGTGAAAAAAAACACAAAAAAACCCCACTGGTGTAGGGTAGGTACCTCCTTCCCTCCAAATGCCTTTTCTACTATACAATTAAGTTGTTTTTTTCTCACTGTGTCAGGAATCAGCACAGTCCTGCAAATATGATAAATCTTTCTATACAGGGAACTTTTTCCTTTCAGGAGGCATCTTGTTTGGTCAGGTCCTCACTTCCCTGGGCTCCCTCTCTTTCCTCTGAGAAGAATCTGGCTCCACAGTTTCACCCTAGCATTTCAAGCTCTGTAGGTCTTTTAGGGGATCCTCTGAGTAGGCAGAAGTTGAGGGAGAGCGAACTCTTCCCTTTAAGTACCTTGTTGGCTTTATGCCTGAGAGATAAGATACCACATCTGTTGGCTCTATTAAAACCAGCTCAATTTCTTGCCCCGTTTGTGAGTGAAAAAATTCTACTTATAATAGAGAAGCAGTAAGAGAAATGCCCCAAAGGCTGCTGGCTTCAGATTTTTGGAGTCGGTTGGGGACTAGGTCAATGGGCCCATACATCTTCCTCATGCACTTTTTATGTTTCCAACTTGAATGGTTCCTTAGCAGGGAAAGGAGACTTTGTTTGGAAAGAAACTTCTCCCATGCATGACCGTGGATGTCACAATTTGGCCCAGCCCATGGGTCTACTAGCCAGAAGTCCATGGTAGATCCCAGGAACACCTCTCTCCATGAGAATGCCTTGCCCAAATACAACTCTGGAGAAGGATCTACCTCCACCGTTTCACCCTGGCATTTCAAGGTCTGCAGATATTTTTAAGGGAGCCTCTGAGTAGGCAACAGTTGCCAGTGTATTTTTCAAGATTCAGTTTGGAGCCCTCCAAAGAAAACTAGGTCTGAGGGATTCAGAGGCAGTCAACAATGGAGGGCTGGGACACAGTGCAGGTAAGTGTAACTACTCCAGCTAACCAGGTCCCTTCTGCTGCATGGTTGGAGGTCATGCTCACATCCATGAGCTAGATGCTATGAGTCTATTGGGAAAGGAAAGGAAAAGAAAAGAGAGGAAAGGGATGCCTTTCTCTCCTTCTTTTTCCAAGATATTAGCAGGATGGGGGGTAGATTAAGGGATGCCTTTTTTCCCCTCTTTTCTCATATGGATAAAGAGCCATCTGCAATGTGCACTCCTCTTGAAGGCATCTTGCGACACTGGGACTCCTTTGATCCTCAGACCCTGAAGAAAGAATGTCTTAGATTCTTTGGTACCCAAGCCTGGCCAAATTATAAGTAGCAGGACAGAGAGATCTGGCCTCTGGGGGGGGAGTATCAATTACAATATCGTCCTGCAGTTAGACTTCTGGGTAGACGTGAGAGCAAATGGTCCAAGTTCCTATATATACAGGCCTTTTGTTGCCTTGCAGAAAACTCTGGACTTTTACCAATGTGTAAGGTTGATCCAGCCCTCCTAGTGGTCATTTTGGGAGGATGCTATGTTACTCTGAAACCAAACCCTAACAACCACTGAGAAACAAGCAACCCTGCAAGCAGCAGAGGAATGTGGAGATGAGCTTTGCATCTCATATATTGCCAGAGAAGGGAAAGAACCTTATCCTGTTGGAAAATCAGCAGTACCATTGGAGAATCCTGAATGGGCCTGATAGTGACCTGGGAGATTGGAGGAGAAAACACTTCCAGATGTGCATATTGGGGAGCTTACAAAGGATTAGAACTAAACCTCTCAACTACTCTAAGCTAGCCATGATCGATCAGGGAACAGATGACAATCCCTCCGCCTTTGTGGAAGGGCTGAGAGGTCCTTGTTAAGCACACCTCCCTAGCCCCTGGGTTGGTCACGGGACAAATCCTAAAGGATAAATTTATTATGGCGACAATGTTGTAACAGAAATTTGGGGTTTCCATCCAGCACTAGCATGCCAACTATGATATATCTAGTAATCTAACGGGGCATGCCCATGTCAGCCCAATCTTACACACACCCGGAATAGGACTTTCAATTGCCAGAGGTTTCTCTTGGTTTGCTGGGTTACCCTTTCTAGAAAGATCTGTTTTAAACCTCACTCTCACGGTGCAACAAGGATGGAAAGCTTCAGTAGCTGCTATTGAGAATCAACAGGGATCCATGAACTCATTAGCTACTGTGATCCTGCAAAACTGTCGCACATTGGATGTGTTCATGGTAAAAGGTGAAGAAGCATGAACATTCTTAAATGAAACAGGTTGTTTTGGGATTAGCACCTCCTCCCAGGTAGAAGAAAACTTGTGGGTCATAAAAAATAATATAAAATGTTTCAATACCTTAAGAGAACAGGAGGGCTCAGGCCCCAGTGGGCTACAATCCCTCATATCCACTCTAGGGATCTCTAATATGTGGACATGGAATCTTTCCCTTGATAACTCCTTTTCTTGTATTGTTCATATTTGGTCCGTGCATAATTAACCTCCTTGTAAAATGTGTCTCTTCTTGCCTAGAAGCCATTGAACTCCAGATGGAGCCTCAAATGGAAACTCCTTTTTTTCTGGGAAATTTTAGCTTGCCCTCTGGAGCGTTCCTAGCTGCCATTCTCATAGGATGCCCATGGTCAGCAGGAAGTAGCCAGACTGGTCTTTGCCTAAATGCAGTTAGGGTCACTAGGAAGGTCAGAGGGGAGAATGAGAGAGAAGGAAGGAAGAAACTGCTCAGACAGATAGGTAGGGCGGGTCCCCAGTAAAACTTCCTCAAACCAGAAAGAGTCTAACACCTGAAGAACCAAGCTGTAAGTTCTAGAAAAAAACCCATGGACCAGAATGAGAGCTCTCTTCTCCTTTTTGGCATGGTCTCTCTGATTGGCCCTCATCCTATCCTTTCTTGATGAGCCCTTGACACTATCATGCCTCTTTCTGATTGGTGCATTTTCAAGCTTCCATGTCAACCAGTCAGCATGCACTCCTCATTTTGAGTCCATAGAAACCCCTGAACTCAGCCTCATCTCTGGCAATTCCCTTTTGGGTCCCCTCTTGCTACCAAAAGCTTTCTTGCTATTTAAATATACTCCAACTGACTCACTCTTTGGTGTCCACTCTCCTTATTCTTCTTGGTGGTGAGACAAGAACCTGGAATTCACTGAACTAAAAGAGCTCTACGCACCAAACTAAAAGAGCTGTTCTTGCCAAACCAAAAGAACCATAGCAGAACTTGCCGAACTAAAAAGTTGTAACATTGGGAACACCCAGTTGCTTCTATCTCTGTGTTTTAGCAGATATTTCCCATCTCCTAATCAGGAAACCTCCTAACTTCACTCACCTGCCCTTTGTTTGAGTGTTAAGTGCTACCCTCTGCCATGAAATATTTCTGGAATGCTTCACTTTACATCGATCCCTTAACAATTTCTCTATATAGTAGACAGGATTCATTTTGTGTAACTTTAGTTTGAATCCTGTATTTGTTTCTCCTTGGATTTGGGAACTTTGGCTCACAAAAACTTTAGTATGTATGATGGTTGGTGACCATATCTTAGGTCTTTGTGTGCTCTTGAACAGCTAGCATAGAGTTTAACAAGTATACAGTCTTTTTTGAAGTATGTTTTGTTGGTAAATATATAATATGATGCAGCAGAATAAGCATTAATCTAACAGTCAAAATAGTGACGTGGCCTTAGGAAATATTGCTTCATTTCTTGAACCTCAGCTGTCTTGTCAGTAAAATTGAAAAGTAATATCTATTATGTTTATTTCAAAAGATTTTTAAGAGTTGCAAGTAGAATGTGAAGAGTTTTTAAATCTGGAAACCATACTTAAACTATTATTTTAGATGAATTTATGAGTCAATTTATTATTTCCTTAAGTTCAGTATAAAGAAACTACAAGAGTTAAATAAAAAGGATTTTTAATCTTCTGCATGCGGTCAGCCAGTTTTCCCAGCACCATTTACTGAATAGGTTCTACTTTTCTGTGGTTGTTGGTGGAGGCTTTGTCGAAGATGTATTGGATGGCTGAAAAAATGAAATTTTGCTTCTGGAATCTCTCTCCTATTCCATTGGTCTATATGTCTGTTCTTGTACCAATAACAGGCCATTTTGATTATTGTAGTCTTTTAGTAAAGTTTAAAGTCTGGAAGTGTGGTATCTCCTGCTTTGTTTCTTTTGCTGAGGATTGTTTTGGCTATTCGTAGTTATTTGTGTTTCCATATGAATTTCTGTGTTGTTGTTTCCAGATCTGAGAATTTAATAGGTAATTTAATAGGTATTAATAGTAATAAATGGTAATTTAATAGGTATTAAATTGAATCTGTAGATTGCCTTAGGTAGAATGGACATCTTAACAATGTTGATTCTTCCAATCCATGAGCATGGAATATCTTCCCATTTGTTTATGTCATCTTTGATTTCTTTGAGCAGTGTTTTGTGGTTTTCATTATAAAGGTCTTTCACTTCTCTGGTTAAGAAGATGTCAAAGTATTTTTTGTGTGTGGCTATTGTGAATGGGATTATGCTTTTTATTTGGGTTTCTGCATGTTTATTGTTGTTTTATAGGAAAGTGACTGTTTTTGCACATTTATTTTATAACCTGAGAATTTGCTAAATCCCTTTATCAGTGCAATGAAGGTTTTGGGTTTTTGAGGTATAGGATCATGTCATCTGAAAAGAGGGATAACTTGACTTTCTCTTTTCCTCTTTGGATACCCCGATTTCCTCCTCTTGTCTGATTGCTCTAGCTAAGACTTCCAACACTGTGTTGAAGAGGAGGGGTGAGAGTGGACATCCTTATCTTGTTATGGTTTTCAGGGGAAATGGTTCCAATTTCTGTCTGTTTAGCAGTATTTTGACTGTGGGTTTCTTGTAGATGGCTCTTACTATTTTGAGGTATGCTCCATCTACACCTAGGTGTTTGAGGGTTTTTATCAAGAGGGGAATGCTGAATTTTATCAAAAGTGTTTTCCGCATCTAATGATATAATACTGTGATTTTTGTTTTGACATCTGTTGATGTATTTAGTTACATTTATGGTCGTGCAGATATTGAACCAACCCTGCAAACTGGGATGAAGCCTACTTGGTCATTACCTAAAAGTAAAATCTCAATAAGAACCTTAGAAAATGCAGGAGAAACCCTTATGGAAATCAGAACTGGCAACCAATTCCTGATCAAAACCCCAAGTGTCTATGCCATAAGAGATAAGATAGACAACTGGGACCTCATCAGACTGACAAGCTTCTGCAAAGTCAAAGAAATCACCAAGAGAGCAGGGAGACAGTCCACAGATTGGGAAAAAATATTTGCTGACTGTATATCTGACAAAGGCCTAACATCTAGGATCTATAAGAAACTCAGATGTGCTGAAAAGAAAGAAAGAAACAGCCCCATTACAAAGTGGGCAAAACATATGAATAGTCCTTTCTCAAAAGAAGACATAAGAGCAGCCAACAGATACCTGAAAAAATGCTCAACCTCACTAGTCATCAAAGAAATGCAAATCAAAACCACACTGAGATATCACCCAACTCCAGTCAGAATGGCCATCATCAATAACACTAAAAACAACGGATGCTGGAGAGGATGTGGGGAAAAGGGAACACTTCTACACTGTTGGTGGGAGTGTCAACTAGTGCAACCTCTGTGGAAAACAGTTTGGCGATTCCTAAAAGATCTAAAAACTGACTTTCCATATGACCTGCAGTCACCCTCCTGGGAATATACCCGGAGGAACTCAAATCACCCTATAAAAAATATACCTGCACACGCATGTTTATTGCAGCATTATTCACAATAGCAAAAACATGGAGCCAACCGTGCTACCCATTGAAAGAGGATTGTATAAAAAATGTGGCACATGTACATGATGGAATATTATGCAGCCATAAAGAAGGACAAAATTATGAACTTCGCAGCAACTTGGATGGACTTAGAGTTTATAGTACTGAGTGATCTATCACAGAAACAAAACACTGAGTACCACATGTTCTCACTCATAAGCAGACCTTGAATGATTATCATCTTACTATAAGAAAGGGGCTGACAGTAGTGGGAAACTGCCAGGGGAGGTGGGGAGGGTGCAACTCATCAACAAGGGTACCTGCATAATGACCATTTGTATACCTAACCCTGAATTGTACCCCACATCATTAATTTTAAAAAAGGGGAATTTTTGTTTCCACGCTAAGGGAGTACATTGCTCCCAGAGTTCCATTGGAAAAATGTTCATGTCTGTTAGGGGAAATAAATTTATGTATCTGTTTAGTAGACAGGGGACTTGAAGCATATGGAAAAGATGTGTGTCTAAAACCAATGAACCAACTGGGGGGGGGGTCTCAATATCTATTAATTATTTTATATCATTGTAAACTGAAAAAAAAATCCTAAAATTTTGAAGAAAAATAGTTTTGAAATGTGGATTTTTGTACTTCATTGACTCTGAAAAAGGCTAAGTTTTTTAAGTTTAAAAACATACAATGCCCTCTATAGTTTTGCTTACAATGACTTGAAGACAAAGAGGGAGTTGATGAATAGTAACAATAGGAATACAGATTAATCTGTGTTTCCTTATTGATTCTCATTTGCCTGGCATTCTTCAAGGATGCTCCAAAATTTACATATTTGGAGAGATCAACTCCCAATGTGCCCTTCAGGTTTATGACTTCATGAAGATTGACTGAAATATTTGAAGGGAATTAGATACACTTCTCCTGTGACTAATAATTCAACTTACAATGTGGAGTATAGTGCACACCCAGAACTTTGACTACATAAATTAAACTAAGTTGAATTTATATTTTCTCAACATTCTACCTTGTTCTGTTGAGGGTAGTGATGCAATTCTCAGTGGAGAAATAAACAAATGGCAGCAAATCTGTATGGCATCAAATCAAAACGGGAAATAATCTGTCTTGTTTTATAGCTTCTCCACAGGCAAAGCAACACTGTGACCAAGGTAAGAAAATGCTGACTCAGTGTTTTCCCATCCTGGAATTTTAACAGCTGCGCCATTGACCTTCTTACACCCTTACCAGGGAAATTGCATTTATTTGGCAAAAATAATTTAAGAACATTTTATTACTAAATTAGTATTCGCTTCTAGATTCTTAAACATGTTTACCACAAACACTTTGCTCTCTCCAGCCTAAATAATATATTACATTAGAGACTAATTTTGTGGCTTTTACTTAGGAAATATAGTCCTAGAAGTCAATTCTAGACTATAAATTTACGTGAATGCTATCATTTTTTCCAAATTCTGGTGTTGTTTGCAGACCATGTTAATAAGGAAACTTGTTGGAAGGGTACTAGAGGTGATTATTGTCTTTATTTCTGAAATAAGAATTAGAATTTAGTTCGTTAGCATAGTTTTAGCATTAGTTTGATAAATATTCTTCTTATCACCCTTCTAAGCAGAAAAAGGGTTTGACAATGGCTGACAAGCTTTAAAATATATGTTAGAGGAAAAGAATTGGTGGACAACTTTCAGAGAAAATTATTTCTTCTGCTCTAATGTGCGTCTTTTTATAAAGCCAGTTAAACCTACTAAAAAGTTACTTGAAACATTTTCCAGTTTGGAAAAAGATCAAAATTATGTCAATAATGTATTTGCATAGGTAGGCGATTTTCATGTTTTGTGTTTTTCTTCTTTTCATCTATTTCCAATAAATTTCCACATCTTGTAGCTTATTGCTTTCTCTTATGTCCCCATCATTGTTTCTGTCTCTTCAGTCACTGTCCTGACGAAAATCCTCATTGTGTTTTTCATGTTGAATTTCAATAGTTGCTGGATTCATCTTTTTACGTCTCGTCTCATTTCTTTTTAAGACATTAGTGATAGATATCTGTGCTTCTGGTCAATACCTTCAATTCCCCTCTTTCCAACACATGGTAAAAGTGCATCGTTGTGTCCCTGTGTGGAATGTGAGATGTGAAGTGTCACCTGCTGGTGGAAAGCCATCTGGGCACTGCTCAAGTCACCATGCCCCCTATTCGTGCCTCCGTGCCGATTATGGTCCTTTGGGAAGCTCTGACAGCCAGGACCCTGAGTGAAAATGAAGTGGAATAGCACCCTCTCCCTCACCCTAACTCCAAAGCAGTTCAAGAAATAAGTTATTTGTTTTAAGCCACTGAGGATTTTAGAATTCTACTGCAACATAACAAAGACTTTCTTTACTGAGAGACCATTCTATTCACAAAGTTCATTCTTTGAAGAGGAGTATTTTTAATATGTGAGCTTTGTGCTACTATTACTGGGCTCAGAATTATTTTTGTGGTATCTCAAAGCAGTTAAATAAAAATAAAATTTCCAAGTCTGATACCCAAGGTCTTTCATGAACTGGCCTCTAACTAATTAGAACTAATATAATAGTTTAAGAATATGGCAAATTTTTAAAAATATGGACATTTTCTATGTGTTTGATAGAATGGAATGAATATTTTCAATTATATTATCAACTGATTTATCTTTTTCACTATATTCCATAACTATGCCATTTATAAGACATATTTTAATCATCCTAGTTTCTAGGTTCTTGACCAATTTGACTCAATATGACTTTTCTCTTAACAATTGAGATAGCCATTGTCTTACTAAACTCTGGTGTGGCCATGTGCTCTTTGAGCTATGGCTGCCATCATGCTTCCTGGCTTTGGCTCCCTTCCCTGACTTGGGGAGGTGAATCTCCTCTTTCTCTCTCTAATTAACTTTTTAAATAAAATTTTTTTTCCAAAAAAAAAAAATTGAGATTGTCTACTATCTTTCAGTCAAACTTTTATTGAAACGAAATGATAAGCACTTAATGCTTCACTATAGATTTTAAACAAAGCGAAATTGGAATGTCTGTTGACATCTACAGCTTTTGGAATGCAGAATGTATCCCTGCTCCCTGAAGAATTATTTTGTCCTCCTGAACAATGAAATGTCAGCATTTTTAGTAGTGGACCCTCAAAACAGCATTCAAGTTTTTGTTTGTTAGTTGGTTTGAGTCAGAGTCTCACTCTGTCGCCAGTTCAGAGCAGCCCGTGGGTTAGTAGCATTTACTATGACAAATGAAGGAAACATGAGTTTGGAGGGATCAAAGAATCCTGCCTCGGGCATTTACTTCTTGTATCACCTGTGATAAGAATCCTAATCACTCTGAATTTCAAACCCCTCATTTATAGAGTAAGGATGACAATCTCTATCTCCAGACAGCTGTGAGGTTTAAGTTAAATCATTTCTTTAAAGTGTTTGGCATAGAGGTGGCATTCAACCACTATTTGGATCTCTCAAACGTCTACGGTTGAGAAAAGAGAGACTCAGGGTTGAGTAATATGTGGGTTTCTACATCTTTCCAGACTTTGGCTTTCTGAGTTTAGTTACAGGCCAGTGTGACCTAAATTTCCTTTTGCCCATCAGATTATTTTCTTAATTTTCTTTTCTGTATTCTTCTTTATCTATGAGTGACGGTGACCTGCTATGGTTAGAAGAGGTCGGCTCTGAGGAGGCAGAGACTGAGCTCAGGAGAGTCTCAAAGTCTTCTTGACATCACTGGGATTCCTAAGTTGATGATATAAATGCATGGCTAGAAACGTCCCTCCCCACTTCCAGAAGAAGCCTGTCCATCTGTCCATCCCTGCAAAGTGCTCTAAGGAAGCAATTGGTTGTGACTACAAGTAAAACGCCCTGCAAATTAAGACTTACACATACGTGAAGGATTATTTATTATGATGGTGATGTCTCAAGGTCATATATCAGGACAGCTTGGAATTTGTTGGTAGCTCAGAAAAATAAAGAATCCAGATGTTTCTTAATGTTTCTGTCATTATGATGTCAATTATCTTTTTTTAACACTATAGATTTTAAACAAATCGAAATTGGAATGTCTGTTGATTCAACTTTTGGAATGCAGAATGTATCCCTGCTCCCTGAAGAATTATTTTGTCCTCTTGAACAAGGAAATGTCAGCATTTTTAGTAGTGGACCCTCAAAACATCATTCAAGTTTTTTGTTTGTTTGTTGGTTGGTTTGAGTGTGAGTCTCACTCTGTCGCCCAGGTTGGAGCGCAGTGGCACACTCACAGCCACCCCAGGTCGAACTGCTAGACTGCCTCAGCCTTCCAAGTAACTGGAATTACAGGCACTCACTATCACATCCTGCTAATTTTTAATTTATTGTAGAGACAAGGTCTCACCAAGTTGCCAGGGCTGGTCTTGAACTCTCGGACTCAGGCAATCCACTCGCCTCGGCCTCCCAAAGTGCTGGGATGTCAGGCTGAGCCACGGGCCCAGCCAAGTTTTTACCATTTATGATCTACCATGTATCTCGAAAATCATATTTTTCAAAATTAAAATTAATGTAAAACAGGAAAATGCCAATTTTATATGTTAGGTAGAGAAAGCATGTTTAAATTGTGCATATAATCTGAGCATAATCTGTAAATAAAATAATCTATAGGCTTTTACGTAGGAAAAGATTGTAAGACAAAAAATGGAACACCACATATTCTCACTCATAAGTGGGTGCTAAACACTGGGCACAAGCGATCACAAGGATGGGGACAACAGACCCTGAGCACTTGTTAAAAGAGGGAGGAAGTACGGGGGATAAGGGATGCATGACCACCCACTGGGTGCTGCGTTTACCACTGGAGGGGGGAGGGGTAACCAAACCTCACTTTGACGCAATATACCTGAGTAGCAAATCCTCACGTGTGCCCCATAATGCTAAAATAAAGGAAATCAAAATAAAATGCCGTCAGAAAACACGAGAAGGTGTTAGTGGATACCTCTGAATAGCAGTATCAGGCGATCTTTACTTTCTATTTCTTATTTTTATTTTTATTTTGTTAGTTGGAGTCTCACTCTGTCGCCCAGACCGGAGTGCAGTGGTCGCTCCCGGCCACGGCAGCCTCGACCCGCTGGGCTCCGGCGATCCTTCCGCCTCAGCCTTCCGAGTAGCCGGAATTACAGGCATGTGCTACCATGCCCGGCTGATTTTTTGATTTATTGTAGAGATGAGGTCTCGCTGCCCAGGCAGGTCTCGAACCCGCGGGCTCAGGCAATCCACTCACCTCAGCCTCCCAAAGGCGCAGGATTATAGGCTGAGCCACCAAGTCCAGCTTCTATTTCTTAATTGACTGTGTTCTCTGAAGTTTCTACAATGAACCGCATATTTTGATGGCTATTTTGATTCTAATGTAGTTATTTATTTATCTACGTGCATCTATGTAAAATGTATCTCTTTTATGTATTTCTGAAATTGGTCATGTTGTTGAACTCTTGTCAACTGCTTATTGGGCCTCTCATTTAAGAGTTTTGCCAGGGACAGTCGCTAATTATTGTGCCAGAAACTGCTCATTTTTCACAATGGTGATATCGTCCTTTCTTTATTTTAATAACAGGGTCCATGAGATAAAGCTCGAGACATGGCTAGGAAGCTGGAGGACATCACAGGTATAAGTTTTATCTAATGTGATGGAAGTGCAGTAATGTCGTCAACTTCTAGATCATGTTATTATAAGAAAGTGGTCTGGACTAGTTTGCACTTCCACCTGAAAGTTCTAAAAATTGTCCTTCCATATGGGCCTGCAAACCCCCTACTGGGAATATACCCGGGAGAACTTAAATCACTCTATAAAAAAGATGCCTGCACAGGTATGTTAATTGCAGCCTTGTTCGCAATAGCAAGAACATGGAACTCACCATGCTGCCCATCAAAAGAGGACTGTATTTTTAAAAATGTGGCACATATACACAATGGAATATTACGTAACCATAAAGAAGAACAAAGTCATGAACTTCGCAGTCGCCTGGTTGGACTTAGAATCTATAATACTGAGTGATCTTTCACAGAAACAAAGAACTGAATATCACGTGCTGTCACTCATAAGTGAACCTTGAATAACTATCATAATCCTATAAGAAAAGGATTGGCAGCAGCAGGAAACTAGGGTGGGGTGGGTGAG
>NW_007245937.1:83276-93075 GCF_000164805.1 Carlito syrichta
GTGGAAATCTGCCTGGGATAGAGGGGATAAACCTCAACAACCAGGGTACCTGCACAATGAATAATTGTATACCTAACCCTGAATTGTACCCCACAATTGTAAAATAAAAAATTTAAAGGTTACAAAAAAAGAAAGAAAACAGATTGTCTCCACTCTTATTCTCTTTCTGCTGACTAGACTTGAGCAACAACTGGGTCTGCTGTCTCAGATCCAAGATGGAAGCCGCTTTTCAGGATGTGACAGCAAATAATTTTAATACAAGTGTCTAATTGATGTGTACAAAGCAATTTTATTCTTAATTTACTACCTACTTCACTATATCTTTACGACTCAAAATTCTCCACTGCATGGTCTTCACGCACCAAATGGAATTCATCAGTGAATCTGTTTCCATAGTTTCTCAAGACATCTCCAATTCAACCATTTCTTACCATTTCTATCCCTAGACTGAACTAGTCTGTTAGCCTACTAAATGTACTTCTATTTCTAGTCCTGTGGCTGACAATATGTTCTTCACAAAGCAGAGTGCCTTTTAAAAAATGGAAATACAGTACATCACTTCCCTGCTTAAAACTCTCTGTGTCATCCTTTAGCATTTAAAATTCCAGCTAGAAAGTTCCTGAGAGATCTGGCCCTGTCTTCCTTGGCTACACCTCATATCCCTTTCTTGCTAGTCAACTCTTGTTACCAATATTGACTTTCCTATTGCCCCTAATACACACTCTTCTCATCTGCACCTAGGTGTCTTTATAGTTGTGATTTCTCTGCCTGGAATTGTTCTTTCAAATACTCTTGGCAAGCTCTTCTGCATCATTCAAAACCCTACTCAAAAGTTACCTTCTCCAAGAAGCCTTTTCTTATTCATTGCATTTGTTGACACTGTTTCTTCACCTTGCTGTAGTTTTTACCATAACACTAAGTGTTATTGAAATTATAGTATTACATGATGGTATATTACACAGCCATGAAGAAGGACAAACTTACAGACTTCACAGCAACATAAATGGATTTACAGTCTATTATACTCAGTGATCTGTCGATCTGTCACAGAAACAAAGAACTGAGTACCACAGGTTCTCATTCATAAGTGAACCTTGAACATTTATCATAATACTATAAGAAAGGGACTGGCAGTAGCAGGATATTGCCAGAGTGGGAGTGGGGTTGTAGCATTAATAAGGGTACCTGATCTCAAACGAGGAAAAGTGGGGACCAAAGGGAGACCCAAACTTTGCCTGTATGATGAATACTTGTATACCGAATCCTGAATTGTATATCACATCATTAAAATAAAGTGAAATAAAATAAAGAAATTATAGTTTTTATTATTTTATTTATTTTGATGTTTAATTTTTTTTCTCCTACTATAATATAATTTCTATGATGACAGAAATTTGTATTGCTTATCCTGTATCCCCAGAACTTAAACAGTACCTGGCACATAGTGGAATTCCAACAATATTTGTCTAACAAATTAATGAATCAACATTTAATACTACATAAACTTATCAAATAATTTTATATTTTATTTATTGATATGATTAATTATATTAATAGATTTGCTATTGTCTGTTTATTCTAAAGCAAACACTTCTTGGTCATACCCTATTTAATTTGATGTTAGATTCATTTTTCTAATATTTTTGTTTATGCTTGTAGGTGATATTAATTTATAGATTTTTTGGGTTATAATTAAAACATTTCTTAAGTCTCAGTTTTATATTGAATAAATATTATCTGTTCCTTAAAAATCTGAGAAAGTATACTCATGAAATTTCTGAACTCAAAATAGTTCTTTGAATCATTCTCTAATGATTTAAAATTCTTTCATAATTAGTATTGTAGTCAGGTATTTGTTTTCTTCTTTATCAAAAATAGCAATTTATTTTTTCTATAAAGATAGTCATTTTATAGGAAGTTTCAAGTTGAACAGCAGCAGTATTTTACACAATTTTATCATGATTTTT
The DNA here is from genome assembly GCF_000164805.1 of Carlito syrichta. Classification (NCBI taxonomy): domain Eukaryota; kingdom Metazoa; phylum Chordata; class Mammalia; order Primates; family Tarsiidae; genus Carlito; species Carlito syrichta. The sequence goes on from NW_007245937.1 coordinate 85,244, forward strand.
ATTCTTATTTTGTGTAGTCTTATTCCTTTTTCATTCCCATTAAGTGAATCTTTGTTTGTGTGTGCATGTCTTTGATAGGGTAGATGAGTCAAAAGTTACTTCTGCCTAGACAAAAACACAAATTTTCCCTCAAACTACCTTCTCCTTTTACCTCCTAGTCATTCTTTATGTCCCTGCTTAAATAAAACTTCCTTAGCGAAATCACTTTTGATTGACCCAGTTTAGTGAGGTTCCAAACCACCATACCTCACTGTAGAGTGAACTTTGGTTAACTGTAATCAATTACTGAGAAAAAGAAGCAAGCAAAATATAGTACGTACATATGTATATGGTTTGGAAGGGACTTGTGTGAGGTTTCTGTGGACCTGGCAATATTTTATTTCTTATTTTGATAATATTAAATAGTTTTTGAATTAGTAATAATTTGTTGAACTATACAATTATATTCATACAGACAGCAGTGTTTTAATGCTACATTTCCCTTAAAATAGTTTCATAAATTCAGTGTGCTGTTCTTATTTTTTCTCATTTGTGGGTGAGAACTTCACCACAGACCTGGCTGTGTTCTAAAGACAGACATTTGGGCACTATTCTGTGGCAATTTGGAATTACAAAAAATTTTAAGCAAGAAAATAACATAATAAAATGTAAAAAGAGTGAATCTGGAAGCAAAAAAAACCAGTTATGAAGCAACTTCAATAGTTCCCTTGAGACTTTTCCTTTAGCCAAGATAGAATTACAGGGACTAGATTTACCCTCATGACTATTTCAACCAAATAATGAACAAAATATATGAAAAAAATGATTGTTAATATGTACTGCAATTAGGCAATGCAGGCCAATGATCCATAGGAAACTCAAAACAAATAAGATGAGGACTACACTTTCCCAATTGAGTTCTTTGATAATGTGTCTAAGCCCTTGTGGAGTGAGAAGGAACTCAGGTAGAGTCCAGCAGACTCCTTAAGTTGATTATAGAAAGCTGATGTGTTTGGGAGATCAAGGCAGTTAGAATTCATGGGGCAGTATTGGAGGGAAGACAGAAAAATGGAAAACTTCTGAAGTGTATAGAGTCAATTTTTGGTATTCACCTGAGTAGTGATCAGCTCATGCATGTAAGGAAAATACCTAAGCAACACAAAAAGATTCAAAAGAACAGTCTCTAGTACACAACTCAGAAAAAGTGCCTCTTCTTATCAACTAGGCTGGAAAACCTCATGCTACATGGGGTTTTGAGTAGAGTACCCAGGAAAGCCTTGGTTTACTTGAGGAATAATTACCCCAGACTAAAGTCTGCTATGGTCCTGCCTAACAAAGCTTAAAAGCAAGACACAATAGAATCTGTTTCCAAAAAAAAAAAGCAATCCCAGGAAAAAAGAGTTTTTATAGCAATTAGCAGCTTGACTTCATTTTGCCTGAAAAAAAATTTATAGCATACAAAACCATCTAGTATCCAACAAGGTAAAATTCATGATGTCTGGAATGCATTAAAAAATCATAAGACATACCAAGCAGCTAAAAAACATGGGTCATAAATAGAAAGGCAACCAAGATTGGCCCCCAAATTAAACAGATGCTAAAATTAGCAGACAAGAACATTAAAAGTTATTGTTGTAGTCCATATGTTGGAAAAATGTTATGTATAAATATAGACATATAAAAAAATACAAGTCTAACTCCTAGAAATGAAAACTGCAACATCTGAGATGAAAAATACACTGGATGGAATTAATAGCTGATTAGATATTGTAGAAGGAAAAATTAAAAAGAGATTGAATTTGAAGAGATAGCATTATAAACTGTCTGGAGAAAAACAAAAGAAAAAAATTGGACAGGACATCAGTGATTTACGGGACAACTTCAAGGGATCCATTATAGGAATAATTGGAGTCCCAAAGTAGAAGAGATCAGGAAACAGAAAAAAAAATTTTTTTGAGAAAATAAAGAGTATAAAAGTTCCAGATTTTAAGAAAAACTGTAAATCCACAGATCCAAGAAGACCAACAAGTACTAAGTGCAAGAGCCATGCAGCAAAGCATATGACATTTAAATTACAGTTGATCATATGGCATATGGCATGTAAATTCCATGTCTGTGGATTTTACATCCATGGATTCAACAAAACACAGGAGAAAAATGTACAAAAAAATTTTTTTTGTATCTATGTTGAACCTATACAGACTTTTTTCTCATAAATTATTCCCTAAACAATAAAGTATAATCAGTATTTACATAGTATTTACATTGTATCATTTATTACCAATAATCTAGAGTTAATTGAAAATATATGGGAGGTTGTGCATAGGTTTTATGCAAATGCCATACCATTTTATATAAGGGACTTGCGCATCTGCGAATTTTGTTATCCATACAGGATATTAGAACCAGTCCCTCATGGATACCAAGGGATAGGACTACTGCTTTAAAAATCAGTGATAAAAAGAGAATCTTAAAAGTATCCAATAAAGAGAAATAAAGTTAAGCATAATAGCAGATACTAAAATACTAAAAGAAAATAAAAAGAAAACTTATCAAACCAGATTCTATGCCAAGAGAAAATATCTTTCAAAAAAGAAAGCAAATACTTTCCTATGTATATAAGAGCTGGGAGGATTCAGCCAACAGTCCCACGCTAAAAGAAATGTTTTTTAAAAATCTTTAGGAAGATTTTTTATTTCTTCATTTATTAAAATATCCTTTGATTTCTTTAATCAGTATTCTGTAGTTTTAGCATATCGATCTTTCATATATTTTGTTATATTGATATCTGATTATTCATGTTTTGCTACTATTATGATACTAGTTTTTATCATTTTGATCTATAATTTTTATTGCTAGTATATAGAAATAAAATTGATATTTTGTATATTGATCTTGTACCCTACAATATTGCAATAGCTGTAGATATGGTAAACTATAATAACTGATTTTCGAATACAACTAGAGTTTTAAAAGCATTTTTGATTGATATTTTTAGAAGTTATTGCTCACAAATAATGACACAAAGAACTAGATCAGGTCACAAAGTCTGATCAAAGGATGTCAGTTTCAGCTGATCTTGCTTATACTTTATTTTTATATAGAACCAGGAAACAAACTATGTGAAAGAAATACTAGATATCAGGGACAATGATAGCATGAGGAAGTAAACAGTACTGCCCCACAAAATTAATTGTACCCAAGGTAGCATGCCCTCAGTTCGGTGGTCCTAGCAACCAGTGTGAATGGAGGATCTGTAACCCTGGGTGAAACCTACATTTATTTCTTTTTATCTTTGGAGTTGTCTGAGGGGTCCTGTTTCAGTTCACTTCATGTCATCTGATCCTAATGGCTACATCTGAGTTATGCTTCTGGCTGCAACATCTACTAAGGTAGTTTCAAAACCTACTGTATTCTGTATTTCACTTCTTGCTGCACTCATGAAGGTACCCAAGGCTTCAATATAGGATCAAAATGACTTGCCATTATAAGTTGAATGTTTATTATGTGCAAATCATACAAAGAGGAGTTAAATTGCTTTTCAGAAAGAAAACGTTTTCTTTAGAATTAGAGAATTATATAAATAACCACAAATTTTAAAATGTGGTATTCAATGAAAATGATATAAGCTAAAGGGTAAAAACTGGAAAAGAAAGTTATAATGATTGTCTTTAAATATAAAAAGTATCGCTGCGTAGAAGAGGAAAAAAACCTAATTTTGTTACATTTAATGGCAGAACGAATACCAATGAGAAGAAATATTGTGAAAGGTAGATTTAAAAAGCCAATGTAGGAAGAACTTCAGAGCAATTGAGCTGTTTAAAAATTGAATGATGCAATTGTTGGATAATAAGTTCTTTCTCGTTGGTAGTGTCAGAAGAAAGGATGGCTGTCAGGGATGCTGTCAGTCAAATTTCTGAACTGGTAGGGGTTTGTGAAAAAGAAATTTCTAAGTTTTTTTTTCCCCCAACGAGTCCAATTGAAGTAGGTCACCAAAAATGTTTTCAGAAGAGGAAAAACACTACCTTGGAAACAGAAAACTTTAAATCTCTCTCAGACTAAAGAAGCATAAGGACTCTATATCCAAATAAGCATTGTGAAAAGGCTCAGCCCTGCCCATGAAGTAAAATTTTCATAGAACTCCATTTAATTAGAATACTGAGATCAGGCTACTTTGTTTCTTTGAGAATAATGGAGATGTACTCTCTCTTCTTGTCCCTTCATAGTATTCCAGAGTATTTGTTCAAAGAATAGCTGTTTACAAAAATTAGCATATTGCTTTTCTGTCCCTTGCAAATTAGCATCCCTAAGTGCTAAAAGATATTCTAGGCTTCCAAGGCCCTGCAGAGCATTCATTGGAGTAATTCAAGCTGAATACATTTTTTTGCTGACACAAATTTGTTGCTAAGCAGAAAATTTGGTACATCTAATTATGTAATGCTACTTATCCTTCTCCCTAGGAAACGCCCCCATTTTCACAATGTTAGAGAGCCCTAAACTCAGCCAAAGCATGCTTTGGGCTTCTTCCTTGATACTGAGCAACAGGGCAGTCTATGAGATGAAAATGACTCGTTCCCCCTGTCATTAGAACATTGCGCCTAAATAAAAGTCCTCTGAAAATAAGAAAGGTCTCTTATGAAAGTGTTTAATGGTGCCAGTAAATCTGTCTTTATTTTAAAGGATAGGAATTATATTTTTCACTCATTTAGGGTTCTGATGACACTCATATTTAATAATTCAGAGTACTTAGACATGACATCTCAAACACGATTCTTAAACTGACACTCTATTGACGAATGCAGGTCCTTCAAATGTTGTGATAAGCGTAATGGAATGGCACGTTTTGGATTCTCGCAGTCGTCCTATTTGTTCTTGGGTCTAGAAGTGACACCCTTAGGTGTAGCTATCTCACCCCAGCAAAGCTACATGTCATCTCCTAACCACCCCTAATGCAGCCATGATGGGATTATCATCCTATCCTGCATCTGTTTCTGTTGGTGCCTTCATTATTCCTGCTCAGCAGGCGGGTCTTTAGCTGGCCAGTTGTGTAAGGATGCTCTTTGTGTCTTTAGTGTTGACCGTAACTTCGTATTTATCATCTCCAGCATTGCCTTACTGCAGTAGGAGCTGAGTGAGTTTTTTGAAAGACATCTTGAACTCTCCGATTTTAACAATTTTCTTTGTCAAAATATACTGAACGTGTGGTTCAAGAGGCTGGGAAATTCAAAGCAAACATAACCCCATGTTGGGAAGGGAGAAGATCGAGATTGTTTGCATAATAGCAAAAAAAAAAAACAAAACAAAACACTAAAAAACAAAAAATGTAGCTACCGCTCTACCATCAGCTTCAACATGAGAGAACATTAGGTAAATATGACATCCAATAGCAGCAACTTCTGGATATTTTCAGATTTATAGTCAGACAAGCCACCCAGAAACCTCTGCACCATGAAAAACAGCTTGAAGGGGACTTATACTTTAGTGTGACTTTTTGCCATTAAAAAAAGTTTGTAAAAGTTTCTGAATGTGGAGGGATAAAGTTAGTATCACCAACAGGAAACTGTCAGACCTGTGTCTTCTTTTCCTTTATGAAGATAAATGGATGTATATAAATTAGTCTCTTCATGAAATGAGTCAATCTATACTGGATCGAATGTTGGGATAATAGACTGATTTGCATGCAAAATGTATAAACTGTGTGGAGGTAAAAGTGAGATAAAAGACTTCTTTTTCTTTTTTTCTTTTCTGATGTTCTTCTGATGCTTGAGCTTAAACATGGTAACCAATTGATGGATTTTTGATTTGTCAAATTATTCTCCACTGAAGTGGACCTTTGGCTTGATCTCAAAGAATCCATCTTAAATAGGAAAGTTGATGATATTAAAAAGTCTCCTCCAAGGACCATATCAAAGCCTTATCAATATTTTTATACCAATAGTTTTAGTCATAAGAAATAGTAGGAAGAATTGACTCTTTCCTGATTCAGGTCTTATTAAATAGAGGGTAATTTTTTTTTTTTTGTAAAGAGAAAGGAGTAATTTTAGCATAAATCCTAAATAACAAGGAGTTATTATTCAATATTTAAAATAGAATAAATGATATAACATTTTTAAATGTGAAAGGCTAGGATTATTCTCTTTCACTATTTACTATTGCCTCTCCCAGTGTCCAGTCGTCATATAACTAAACAATTTTTCAGGCTTTTCCCTCTTTATTCACAATTGGATGAATGATACTCATCCAGTTCTTTATTTTTTGTCTCTCAACTTTTTTACATACAGATCGAATATCTTAGTAATAAGAAACGGAATGTTCAGTGGATGCTCAATTGAAGACCATTTTGTCTTGTTCCATTGTAGCAGAACCACAAAATACCAACTAACTGAGGTTTGACTTTCCATATAATTTTCTACCCGATGATATATTTTTTCTTTTCTGAGCCAGTTTCTTTATTAGCAAGATATCTATTTTGACAATAATATGTTTGTTCCTTTTTAAATGTGGGAAAAAAAAAATCACCTGCATGACAATTATCAGTGGATTTAGTACATAATGCACGGCACATGGCTGATGAATCTGCAGTTTTTGTCTTTGCTTGACTCACCTATTTGTCCAACCGAGAGACCTTAGCAGATGTGGGGAAGTATGATAGGTGTTGAAAGACACACCGATAGAAAAAGGAAAAAATGTCAAAATCCAGGACAATAGGTGACAATCACTTAACATTCTTCATGAAAGTGAAAATTGAAGAGCCAGGAAATGCTGAGTGCTTCAGTTTTTTCCTTTCTTTGTTAAAATCAGCAGGGAACAGGACAAAATAGGCCAGAAATATATAAAAAACAAAAAAAGAGAAGGAAACAGAAAATAATGAGAAAAACTCATTTCATTTTCTATATGAAACAGCAAAAAATGATGAGTTTTCTCATATTGTCCAAATATCATATCCCATTATTTCCTTTTGGAAGCTTTGTAAAGGAAATCTGGATGTTTCTGTTTTTACCTTTAAGAATGACAGTTAATTTTTTTCAATATTATTGAGAATTCTCAATGGCAACAAGATTTGAGGACTAGAAATTATAGGCAACTAATAATGAGTGGGCATGAAAAAATATTTTAAAAGTCTTTTACATAAATGTTAATTATTGTATCTTAATTCTATTATTGACAATAATGACCATCTATTGTAATTTACTTAAGATCTATTTTTATTATTTTCATGTTTTAAAGGCTTTACATTTAAAGGAATTTCTTAGGTGTTCCGTCTTTCTTAACCTCACTAAATATTAAAATTGCATGTTTGGAATATAATTCTATTTACTCCTTGAATTGGTTTATACTGTCTTGAAACATGGCATGATACTTATCTGGCATTCAATAAACATTTTTAACAGAAATATAGTTTGTTCTCAAATAGAATTATGTTTTTGAAATATTACAAACATTTGATTCTTTCAGATAAGAGTACACGTGAATAAAAATAATAAAAATACAGGAGAGCACTGAGACAGACAATACAGACAAAATTTGCATTTGGATTTGGGTGGTGTTTTATGCTTAGAGTTGAACAGTGGACATCATTGATATTCTAAGAACTAAAGTACTTCAAGCTGGGCTCGGTAGCTCAGTCTGTCATCCCGCGCCTTTGGGAGGCTGAGGTGAGTGGATGGCCCGAGCCCGCGGGTTCGAGACCCGCCTGGGCAACTTGGCGAGACCTCATCTCTACAATTAATCAAAAAATTAGCCGGGCGTGGCAGTGCACACCTGTAGTTCCAGCTGCTTGGAAGGCGGAGGCGGAAGGATGGCCGGAGTCCAGCAGGTCGAGGCTGCGGTGGCCGGAGTGGCCACTGCGCTCC